>NC_059178.1:9838070-9971855 GCF_019923935.1 Bubalus bubalis | reverse complement strand
TGGGGGGAAAAGGTGACCAGTTCACTTTCATGGAAAGGCATGAATTGTTCTGCCAAGAGTTTATTTTAAAGCCTCACATACAGTAATTTAGCAAGTGTATTAAATTCTTACTGTGAACCAGATGTTCAGAGCATAAGAAAGAAGCATAAGACATAAGCTCTAACTTAAATGATCTTAACAAATAGAGAGTTGATCATATGTCAACGTTATGTAATAAGTCTAAATAGTGTATTTTGTGAATGACAAAAGAGCCAGAAAAAAATGGTAAGTTATAGAAAAATCGAGAAGATGGAAAGATCAACTAAAATAGTTCACTAGCACTTTGGGAGAAAGTGGGGCTTGAGTTAGAATTTGAAGAAATCTTAGAAGATAGGAGACATGAAAAGAGTGCGTTCAGGGAAATGAACTTTATTTAGTTGAAAGTGAGAAGCTTAGCTTGGCTGAATCAAGGGACAAGTGAAGGAATCTGCGGGAAAAAATTATATGTTAGCTACATAGAGTTAGGCCACACTGAGGGGTTAAATGGCAGAATAAGTTGGAAACCCCCTTAAACATATCACATTCTTGTAAAACCAACAAAAACTCTTATTTAGTAGGAAAAGATGTGCAAGTAAATCCGCATATCACATAGTAAGTCAGAATGCCTTTGTTTTTTAATTTGGTCATTTAAAAATATTGAAATATAGTTGATTACAATGCTGTATTTCAGGTTGTTCAACAAAGTAATTCAGTGCATATATATAGATATACATACTTTTTCAAGTCTTCCCTAGTGGGCCCAGATGATAAAGAATCCACCTGCAGGGCAGGAAATGCAGGAGCCCTGGGTTTGATTCCTGGATCAGTAAGATTCCCCTGGAGAAGGGAATGGCAACCCACTCCAGTATTCTTGCCAGGAGAATCCCATGGACAAAGGAGCCTGGTGGGCTATAACAAGAAGATACTTAGTACACTTCCCTGTGCTATACAGTAGGTCCTTGTTGGTTATCTATCATATATATATACTACTATATATTATTCCCAATCTCCTAATTTATCCCTCTCCCCTTCTCCCCTTTGGTAACCATAAAAATGTCTTCTATGTTTGTGAGTGTATTTCCATTTTGTCAATAAGTTCATTGTAGCCTTTGTTTCTAGTTGATGCACAAAGTTTCTGTCTAATAAGATGAAGCGTGCGCCTGGGTATGCATCCGTGTGTGCTCAGGCATGTGCGTTTGCATGTAAGTACTAGATTTGTCATTTATCACAATAAAAGGCTGCAGCTACCCAAGCAATTAGGCATGAGGAGAATAAAGACCAGAAAAGGTGAGCTTTGTCTCACTTTGCTCCCGAGACATCTTCATCTCCCGCACTAATCAACAGTGACTCGTCAAGTCATCAGAGTGACAATTTCAGACCTCTCATTAGAGGAGATAATTGCACAATGAGGCAGACTGATGAGCTGATTGGTGTTTCCTCAGAAACTGAGCTCCTCCTCCTGGGCCCCCTTCTGACAGTACTGCTGAATATTATCAAATATGTGTTTAAGGCAATTCAGGTACCGAGTCTTCCCTTGGCAAAACATGTTATGATTGCTGCAGAATGAATGCTGAGAGCTAAATCTAACCTCTCTCTGAGTTGTAATAATACCCATCATTCTGAAAACATTCTACTTTTCTCGGGTACTTTCCACCTTCTGTTTTTGCCACAGTTTCTATGATGTTAGGGGTCAGGTTTTAGGTTTTGTGTTTACATGGAAATAAGATAGGTGGATAGAGTGTTTCGCTGAGGACTGCCTGGTTAATTTAAAACAGAGTGTCAGACTCTAACCTCTTTCCAAACTTTATACTTTCAATTGAAGGTAATTTTTTTTAAAAGTCTTTATTGACTTTGTTATAATACTGCTTCTGTTGTTTATGTTCTGGTATTTTGGCCCTGAGTCATGTGGGAGCTTAGCTCCTCCACCAGGGATCCAACCTCCACCCCCTAAGTCTTAGCCACAGGACAGCCAGGGGAGTCCCTGGTTGAAGTTCCTTTTAACCAAAGTGTAGTTCCCTTTCTCCCATCACCACTGGATCGACTCTAGCCCTGCAAAAGGGGTTCTCACACTTATATGAGAAGAATCAGAATCACCTTCAGGATATGTTAAAGTGCAAACCACTGGATCCGACAACCAGAGTTGCTCATTCAGATGGTCTGGGGTTGGTTGGATTTGTTTACAGTTATAATAAGATGGCAGTTTATGCTGAGTTGATGCTGATGCCAGTAATCTGGAAACTAAGAGCCTTTTCTTTAGAAGAAGTCCTTCCTGAAAAAGTGACTTACTGTTGGTTACATTATATTGACCAGATATTTAACTACTGGATGTTCTCCTGAAAGTTTTTCTAAATCCCAGTTTCACATGATTCAGAAATCCATCTGGGCACAGTTTACTCTTGTATCTGAGCATGTTTTTATTTATTGTTTGGCTTTGACTTTTCCAGCCATGGCCTCATGGTCTGTCTCCGTAAGGGAGACAAGCAATGCTCTAAGAAAAATGCTGCCCATTTCGTTTTCTAAGACTGAATTTCTGACTTGCTAATATTCAGACACTGCTGCAGTCAAATTTATACCTAAATTCTCAGTGGCACCAATATTTGTAGAACCATTCTTAATGTAACTTTGATCAAACTAATTAGTCTGGTCAGTATTTTTTTTTTTTTTAATGGACGGTCCGGCTTTCAAAATACAGATATATTCATTGCCCTAAAGTAACAAACTTAAATATGAGCTGTGCTGATAAATGTGATCAGGTTAATTCTTGGGATCTTTCATATCCAAACTGATCATTCATGGCTTCAAAAAAGTAACTAAAATACTGACCTACAGTAGAACAATTGAAGGCTAAGAAGTATGATATCATTCTCATTCAATTCATGCACATCATTCATCTGTATATTCAAAAGTGCTTATTTAAATCTTACTATGTGTAATACACACTTCCAGGTGCTGGAGGCAGATCAGTGAAGTGGAAAACAAAGTCTGCATACATGGGGCTCATAATATCATGGAGAAAGACATAATAACAAGGAAAAACATTTAAAAAAACAGCTTCAGATAGTTGAGATGCTTTGAATAAACTAAAGTAGGGTAACATGATACAGTGATTGGGGATGTGGTGGAGATATTTTAGGTGAAAATACAGAGACTGAAGCTGGAGGATATCCTAGAAATGACAATTTTCACGAAACACAAAGATGAAACTATCTTAATAATATCAAAGAAGGTGCTTCATTAGAAAGAAATTTTTTATAATTTTTATACACTCAAATTATTGAAAGTTCAATTTTGGTGCATATAATAACTCTGTGAATGCCTTAAACATCATTGATACTTTTTTTGTAATATCATTCTGAATTTTTTTTAGTCATAAACTAGTAAGAGAAAGTCAATATAACATGATTTTTTAAAAAATATACATTAAATATATACATGTATATAACCCAGTAGCTATTAAAATATCACTTATATTGCACACATGCTAACCTTAACTGTGTCAATTGCTTATGATGCAAAACTTAACCCAGTTTCCAGAAGCAGATTGCTGGAACAGACCTTAAGTGTTTTTCTACTGTTTAAAGGTGAGACAGAAGAGGACTTATTTTCCAAAAGTGATTTTTCTGTAGGCAACTTACATCCTTTTTAGAACAACATTAGCATTTTATAACATAGTGGTGCTTAGAAGCATGATTTCTGAATTCAGAGGCAATGACTTTGGTCCACCACCTGTCAACTCTGTGACTACAGTGTTGCAGGGTTTTTGTGAGGATTAGACAGTTTAACAGACATTAAGCACTAGAACATTACTTGGAATATAGGAAATCCACAGTAACACCCTTAGCTCTATACCCATTGCCCCCAGTCAATGTATAGGAGATGAAACTCAGAATACACATCTTAATTACAAATCCACAGTTCATCCAATTATACCTTCTTGCCTCTCTGTAAAGCTAGTTTGACACTTTATGTTTTAACATGAAATGTTATAAAACCAAATCATATAATGAACCTTGGTTAAATGATGATTTCCAGTTCTGTTCTTCACCTGGTTAGGAAGAATGTAGATTCTTGACTCAATGCTGCCATTTCAGTTGAAGTAAAAATCAGAGTATTTTAAGTATGAAAGAGCAGGGGAATTTACAACTAGAGGAAAGAAATCATCATTTAAATAATCCTATTTTAAAATGCATAGCTTATTTTATCATATGCTAAAATCAGTTTCTAAATTTTTAGTTTTTCATTTGTGCTGCATCACCTAGAATACTACCCAATATATATCAGGGCATGCAATAAATATTTGCTGAAACACAAATACCTTTCTGATGGAGCCAGTGTTCTAGCATCAATGTAGATAAAATTAGCAAATTTACAAACACAATATGTAATGTAGGGATTGAATGCTGAAAAATTCAAATTGGCCAAGATTTATGGGAGGGGATCTTTTTAAGATAAAGAGTAAATTTACATTTACTTACGCATGCTGTTCAATCTTCCAGGGCCTTAGTTTCCCCATCGAGTGTATGTGCTTTGGTGGCTGGAGTGAGCATAAAACCCAGGACTTCTATGGACATTTCCAGTGTCGTTGGGGCTAACCAGGGCACCATGTAATCACTCAATACAGGAGACATTCTCCCTTTAAGAGAAGTCATCTCTGTCTTGCTCTGGTTAAGCATGGTCCTCTTGTACCTTTTTTTATACACACATAATATTTTGCCTCCTAACACTAACATTATTGTGTGGTATATCCCAAAGCAGTTTGCAATCATTTCCTCACATGAACTCACCATTTTATTCATTGTTTCCTTCATCTATCTAATATGTATTGAGGTTATACCATCTTCTAAGAACCATGCTGGAAGATTTAAATCGGTATTATTATCTCTGTATCCAAAAAAAAAGTGGAACAAACAAGTATGAACTAGTGCACAGACAAAGCTCAGATCCATGTAGAGTTAAAGCTGAACTTGATTCTTCTCTGAAGCCATACTGTGTTGCTTCTTTCATTCATGTTCACAAGGGTGAACTCAGTAAAGGCAGGATTCTTTCCCGATGTCTGTCTCCCACTCAGTTCAGTTGCTCAGTTGTGTCTGACTCTTCGTGACCCCATGGACCACAGCATGCCAGGCCTCCCTGTCCATCACCAACTCCCAGAGCTTGCTGAAACTCATGTCCATTGAGTCAGTGATGCCATCCAACCATCTCATCCTCTGTCGTCCCCTTCTCCTCCCGCCTTAAATCTTTCCCAGCATCAGGGTCTGTTCATATGAGTCAGCTCTTCGCATCAGGTGGTCAAAGTATTGGAGTTTCCGCTTCAAAATCAGTCCTTCCAATGAATATTCAGGACTGATTTCCTTTAGGATGGACTGGTTGGATCTCCGTGCAGTCCAAGGGACTCTTAAGAGTCTCCTCCAACACCACAGTTCAAAAGCATCAATTCTTTGGTGCTCAGTTTTCTTTGTCTCCCAGTGATATCTATAGGAGAAGATATGATTTGGGCCATCAGAATCTCTCAACAAGAGGTTCTGAATGAATGGCTCAGGATTTGTGCTTTATGGGTAGTGTATTCGATGAAGTAACTACAGAAAATGCTCTTTTTCAAGGAAAGAGAAGAATTGCCATTAAAGAAAGGCAGTTTCCTGGTAACACAATGAAAAGACCTGTCCAAGAGGTATTCATCTGTGCTAACATCTGACCTCTTTCTTGACAAGATGTCAGTGAAAAATGAACTCACTGAAATGCATCCCAGTTTCCCCGGGGAAAGAAAGAGAGGACATAGAACAAGCATAAAAGCAGGCCTTCAGAGAGGTCTGAGAGCAATCTCCTACAATATTACCCCTGGGTTACCAGGAAAAGTCAACATATTTAAAAAAAGACTGAACTAGCCAATCAGCTTACATGTCTTCATTGAATCCTTCCCTGTGACCTATAGGTGCTGTGAAAGAGAGTGGTACATTGACATTTAAGTATGTGAGATAGTATAACGTAATATAATCACTATGGATAATATCCTTGACCAAATAGGAAAAAAAAATCACATACAATGCAGCAAGAGGCCAAATGCAGCAATGAATGGTACTGTGATTTCAGCAGCAGTCCATCCCCAGTCCCCAAGGAAAAAAGATCCTGTAAAACTTTAGAGTAAACAATTAGAGGCTGCAAGCCTGGTTCTAGCATCAGGTAAGGCACAACTTCCTAAAAACATAGGGAGGTCACAGTTAACACACTCAAGTTCTGTGTGAAAATGCTGGCCTTCCACTATAGGGAATAGTGCGTAGCCCCCGTAATAAACCCTTAAGGAAAAGCAAGAGCAAGTGGCAAATAAACCCTTAAATATAAGTTAATGGCATTCCTTTCAGTCGTCCTTTCCGGGGATTTGATTGATTTTCAGCATATAGTAAATTTCTCGCTTCTTAAACAGGAAGCATGCGTTGAAGAAAAGCACCACTAGATTTCTGTATGGACTTCAGTGTTATGGAAGGGAAAGAGTTTAATGATGAGGTTCTGAGCTGCAAAGAGTTGCACTTTACCTGTTCCCTACTCCCCAACACACATAAACTGGTAGATGTTTCTTTTTTGGATCTTACATGTGGAGTTTGGGAGCTGTTAGAAGTAGTGTGCCTGGTCTGAGCCTATTATTCTAGTGTAGAGAACTAGAAATAGGAAAAGAATGAGAGTTGAGCCTCACCTGGAATAAGCAGCAGTGGAGGGGAGCCTCCAATGGGAATTCAGTAGTTGAGATTGAAAGTGCATATGATGTATGTTCAGCAGAGATCTAGGCAGAAAATGGATGACTGAGATTGGAGATGGGCACAAAGATCTGTCAGATGGTACAAAGGTAGGGAATATGGTCATGGATTCTGAGGTCAAGGGTCAGCCTGTTGTACCTCTTTACCACATGAGCATCATGTTATAGATGGGGAAAATGTGGAAACAGTGTCAGATTTCATGTTCTTGAGCTCCAAAATCACTGCAGACAGTTACTGCAGCCATGAAATTAAAAGACGCTTGCTCCTTGGAAGAAAAGCTCTGACAAACCTAGACAGTGTATTATAAAGCAGAGATATCACTTTGCTGACAAAAGGTCTGTATAGACAAAGCTATGGTTTTTCCAGTATGTATGGAGGTAAGAGCTGGACCATAAAGAAGGTTGAGCGCCAAAGAATTGATGCTTTTGAACTGTGGTGCTTAAGAAGACTCTTGAGAGTCCCTTGGACAGAAAGGAGATCGGACTAACCAATCCTAAAGGAAATCAACCCTGAATATTCATTGGAAGGACTAGTGCCGAAACTCCAATAATTTGGCCGCCTGATGCAAAGAGCCAACTCATTGGTAAAAACCCTGATGCTGGGAAAGATTGAGAGTGAGAGAAGAAGGGGGCAACAGAGGACGAGATGATTGGGTGACATCACTAACTCAATGGACATGAGTTTGAGCAATCTCCGGGAGATGGTGAAGGACAGGGAAGCCTTGTGTGCTGCAGTTCACAGGGTCACAAAGAGTTGGACACTATTTAGCGACTGAACAACCACAATCATGTTGTATAATCCTGACATTGTAGGTAACAGGTGTCTATTTTTATGTGGAACACTCTCTATTGAGGTGGTCTTTCATTCTAGAATATAGTTTCATTATTATTTTTCTCATATATTCCTTATATGAAATCCCCTCCTGTATCATGCATAGAAAATATATTTTATGTTCTCAGTTTAAAGTTGATTTGGAAATCTTGCTACCAAGCCATTCTCTTCTTGCATAGAACTGTGAGTTTTTTACTTACCTTTGAAATTATATACCCAGAAATATGGTCAAAATGTTTAACATTCTATAAGGCACAAACACTGATAGATCAGAATCACCATGGTCATGTTAGAGTAGATTCTGGAAACTCCCTGCTCAAATCACCTTGACTCATTGGCTGCTGAACATTGAGATAATCCATGGACAGACTTGGCGGTATGTAGGACCTCATGGCATTTGAGTGTTTAGTCTAGTAGCTATTTAGCTTTCAGAAATATTCCATTAATTTGATAAACAGTACAGTTTAGTCATAAAGGTGCTTTAACTTTAGTTCTTCAGTTTTGAATTATAAACTCATCAAACTCTACTAGCCAAATGACATTCCTATGAATATATTGGGTTGGTCAAAAAGTTCATTCAGATTTCTCCATAACATTTTACAGAACAACCCAAATGAACTTTCTGGCCAACCCTATGCAAAGACCCTGCCATAGTTACCTCTGTGACCCTTCCCTCTCCCCTCAGTATATATACATCCAATTGAATAGATTCTTCAGGTGAAACTAAGAATAAAGGGTTAAATGTAAGTTACAAGATAGAAATGATATTCCAATGACAAACCCAATGCTAATCTATTACTTTAGAGTAATAGCAAGAGAGAAGGAGAGAAAGATGAGGGATAAGAATGCATAGAAGTGAAGGATATTGCAGCTTGACTTGAACTTTGTCAGTTGGAAGAGTAAAAATTTGTCCAGTAGAAGAGACAACAATGCTTCCTGTCCTGTCTTGCAGTACAGAAGTATGAGTATAAAAGTGTTGGTGAAAATAGTCAATAGACAGTCTATAATAGGGATAGAAAAGAGGTCTATGTGAACCAAACTGAGGACCAAAGCCTGGAAGACAACGGAGTCTCAGATAACTCTGAGGTAATGCTTTGGAGAAACATGGTTTTCAGCCCAGCTTTGTATTGTCAGAACCAAGAATGTCAAAAAAAAAAAAAAAAAAACAGGGAGAGATTCCTTCAAGATTTCAAAAAAAACAGATCAGCACGTACACAGCAAGTCAATATAACCTTGGCACCAAAGAAGGGAATCTTACCATCAAAGGAGTTCCAGCATTGGCATCAAGGAAGGGAAGCGTTTAATCTTCATTTTTAACGTGAACATTCCTTACTTCTGCTCAGTGTTCCATTTTCTTTAATAGTTAAAGTGTTTATTTGATAGGCCACAAACAGGCTCTTTTATTTAGCATAAGATTCAAGTTAACTTGTGTGTAAGCCAGAATGACTTCCCCATACCACAATATGTGATCATAGATCAATTTCACCATTTTTTTCATGAAAGAAATGAAGAGTGTTATCATATGTATAGCTTGTGCAAAAGGCACATGAGAGTCAGATGGAGCATACAGATTTGGGATTGTCAAGGAGACAGTTGACAAATATTTCTTGAGGCTTTGCCTTTCTAGATGTTAAGGGAATGTAGAACTGTATATGAAATATTGCTGCTGTTGTTTAGTCGTTCAGTCGTGTCCTACTCTTTGTGACCCTTTGTGCTCTTTGTGGTACATATGGACTGTACCCTGCCAGGATCCCCTGTCCATGGGACTTCTAGGTGAGAATACTGGAGTGAGTTGCCATTTCCTTCTCCAGAGGATCTCCCTGACCCAGGGGTCAAACCCGTGTCTCCTTCATTGACAGGCGGATTCTTTACCACTGAGCCACCAGGGAAGCCCCTTCAAAATATTCTTTTTGATTGGTTTACAAGATATTTGAGCCAAACAAACCAAATACATGTGAAACCATTTAGAAGTCATTTCGCTCACAGATATAATAAAATGATACCTTTGTGGTTCTGACTATAAATAGCTCAGCAGTGTACAAGAGGAAGATCAATGAGGATGAGTTGTTCAGGGGAATCTTGACCCAGAAGATCAGATGCAAACAGTGCTTTGAATATGCCTTAGGTTGGAATAGGATATCAAGCTTCCTGTCCTAAACAGATTTTTTTGATACGTCTGGGAAGTGTGAAGGACTGACATTGGACTTGCCATGGTCACGTTCAGCTAGTGTTCAACAAACTTACAGTGCATAGGCTTTTGTTAAGAGGCAGAGTTTGGAATAAGACTGCCTGAGTTCAGATCCAGGGTCCCCGACTCGCTAGCGGTAACCTGGAGGGCGTGTTTCCATTTTCACATAGGAATATAATGATAGACAGCACTTTACTGAGTAGGCTTATGCATATAAAGTGTATACAGGTCTCTGGTTTGCAGAAAAAGCTTGAGACATGCTGTTGTTAAGGATTACCTGGCTGAACTATTGGATCAAAGTTTATTACCCCAACTACAAACTGGTTCTCTCTGCTCTGCTAGCATGAGGCAGTCTGTAACAGCAGAAATACCGTGGGTGAGTGATGTGAACATTAATTGGTTGTATGACTTTGAGCAGGTCACTTGCCACTTTTTCTCATCTGTAGAACATGAGTAGGATGTAGTAATATTCTAGATTCCTCCAGCTCTGGTATTTTAATTCTAGTTGTATGAATTGACACTAATTAGTTCCTACTGATTATCTTGACCCATAAATGAGGTGGAAATGGTAAAACAGAGGAAGGCAGCCTTGTACTGCATTGGAGAGGAGAAACAAAGATTTTCTTTTTATTTCAAAATCAGTTTACATCAGTGAGCAGAGGAGGGACATGTATCTTGGTGGTTTAAAATAATTCATTTTGGAATTGTAGAAACATTTTTGATATTTTTTACCAAAACTTTAAAATGTTTATAAGTATTTTTAATTGTTTTAGAATTTTGTGTAATAGTTGACATATCTTTCTCCATTTCAAGATAATATAAGAATTCTTGGTTTATTCTAGTTGTTGTTTTATGTATTAATTTACAGTATATCTCTTGTATTCATTGAAATTTATCCTATTTCATTTGGGTAGGCTCCAACTTTATTACTATTTTCTCAAATGGCTACCCAGTTATCTGTAAAACATTTATATGATTATCTACCTTTTCCTCTGGTTTGAATTTAGACATATTTTCCTGTGGATGTTAAATGAGTTTTTTAACTTTTGAATCTGCTTCATTTTCTTTCTGTATATTCACACGGATGTACTTTGTGTGGCAGTCTCAGGCATATTCCTCAGCTTGATTATGATTAAATTTTCTTATTTTTAAAAAGGAAGTAATAATATGTACCTCAGAGATATTGCAAACACGGGATCAAATAATGTTTCAATGAATTTAGCATAATATTAGGCCAATTCTAAATTCTAAAAAATATTAGTAATTATTAGCAGAATCGCAGCATTATTATTTTCTCCCAGCTGTTAAAGTTTCATTTATATTTTGCAATCAATCCCAGTGTATTGTGTGTGTGTGCATGTGTATTCTATTAGATTCTCAGATAAATTAAGGCAATTTAAACTCATAATTTTTGAGAAAGACTTCCCAGTCCCTCCTAATTCTGAGGATTAGTACTGCCCAGCAAGCATCTTTGTTCTAGACAGCATGCTCCCCGCTGGGCTACTGTTGCCATCTGCCCTAGGTCATGCCTGCCCCAGTTAATTATGTGTTGCTGTTCCCTCTTGAAAATGAGCCAGAGTGTCTCTCCTGTTTCAAACAAAGACCGATTCCCTGCCGGTCCAGTTTTCACAAACTCTGCCAGCAGTGGCTAGAACAGGCTAGTTTTGTCTCTCTTTCTCTAGCTCTGCAGGGAAAACTTTACTCATAATCAAGAATGGGAATAGTGCCCCTAGCTAAGCAGTTGAAATTAAATCCGGTAACTGTAAACCTGGTGTAAAGCATGAAAAGAATGTTGGAAAGATCAAGGCACAAAAATTCATAGGCAACATAGCATCTTTTGTACCTGTTCCCAAAACAGAATCTCAAGATGTTTTTCTTTTTTAAATAAAGCACCATTGGCAAGAGAATATGCCCCTAAGCAGCAAAGCTCATAAAAAGTAGCTTTTATAACTTGATTATTTATTCAATTGCTTTTCCATTTTTTTTTTAAGGGCAGAAGATCTAGCGTAGAATTTGATAACAGAAGGAGCCAAAGGGATATAGGTTTTATTTTTCAGGTGTTAACCAGTGAACTGATCTTCCAGTTTCAGTGTTCACATTTAGAAGGTTTAGCAAAGACAGCACATGGACTTTTCAACTTTATTTATTTGCTTTGGAAATTAAGCAAAAAAGTATTCAAGTCTAGGAATAAAGTCTTATTAAATATCACAACACCCCAGACAATGAGAGAACACTATTGGTCTTGAGCAAAACAGAATTGCAAGTAAATAGAACTAGAGATTACAATACTAAATCGTTGGGGGAGTGTTATTTGTTTTTTGGTTTTTTTTTTTTTTTTTTTTGGTTGTCAAATAAATTACGAGAGCCCAGAAATAATTCTGTTTCACCATCTTGAAATATAGAAGATCAGCTGTGAAGTCAGATTTATTTCTGCATTTCTACTTATACTCTATGAAAGCATCTCTAACATCTTGTGCCCAAGGGCAGAGCTCTAAGGAGTATTTTCCGTGGAAGTCGAGTCATCAGAGAGTCAAAATTTGGAATCACTCCCAGTTCCTCGGAAGTAAAGTTAATTAATCTGGAAGCACATCATTTGTGTCTAAGAAATTCAAGAGAAGTGTAATTAGTTCAGCAATTAGCTTTAACTTTTCAGAAACATTTCTCAAAAATAGGCATTAAAATCTTACCCCTTCTCCTGGTAACCATATTTTTAACTGTTTATTACAGCTGGTTGTTAAACATGCTGTCTCATTGGTTTATCTTGTGGTAGAGGGAGCAATCTATTATTGGCTCTTTCCATGCAATCAAGTTCTGCTTTATCTACGTTTCTCTATTGTGACTTACTGTTGGTTCTTAATGAGCATATGATGGGGATGTACAGTGAAAGTTGTTTAGCATGTTGAGTGGAAAAGGGTTATTTGTGCTTCCTTGAAAGTTGTTTTTAAATCTGTGCTGTGCTTAGTTGCTCAGTCATGTTCAACTCTTTCCGACCCTGTGCACCATAGCCCATCAGGCTCCTCTGTCCATGGGGATTCTCCAGGCAAGAATACTGGAGTGGGTAGCTTATCCCTTCTGCAGGGGATCTTCCCAACCCAGGAATCGAGCTGGGGTCTAACACTTCTCTACTTTTCTTCTAACTGGAGTCTTACATTCACCCATAATGATTTTGACAAAAGAACTAAAAGTTGTTCCGGAAATAGGACTTAAATTATCTTAAGTATAAATGTTTTGAGTCCTATTGTTTTTTACTAAGTTAGAAAATGTAGAGTGATTTCTAGGCCAGGCATTATGCTATTGAATGCATTCTAAATCTAGATGACTGTTCAACCTGTTTTGGTCAGATAAATTAATAGCAGCCATAAATGTTTTTAATTAGCCTTTTAATCTCTTCTGTATTCACAGAATCATGGTATTTCATAGCTTCAGTATTACCTACTTTTTAAAAACAACATATGTAATCACAAGTGAACAAGGAATTAAACAGGATCTGTGTTCTTATTATTTCGAAATTGCTAAGAAGAAAAGTATACAAGTTGATGATTACAACTAATGATATGTTTATAATATGTTTACTGTCTTTTTATTCAAAGTGAAGCAACTTTCCCCACCAAAGTGTCTATCCCAGTGTGTTAAAAATGGAATTTGAAATGTATCTAGCCCTTTTCAAATTTTGTTGCTTAATGTTTCCTAATTTATATCTTTGGCTCATAAATTATCCTTGTTGTTTATGTAATTTTAGTGAAATGTATTAAATAGTGTACACATTCTCTTAGAGTGTTTTAAGATTCAGTCTAGAGATTATCATGTTTGCCAAGGCAAGCATAAGTTCCCAGTGTCCAAGGCAGTAGAGTTCCCAAGTGGCCACATCAGGATCATTCCAGTCAGCCTCAGTCTCCGTTGCTTCCTCTTGATTCATGTGAAATTGTGTAATCCCTGAACTACAGAAAGACTCTTCATTGAAAACCTAGCCATATCGTTTTTTATCGTTTTATTTTGGGTTATTACGTTCATCATTTTCTATGAACCAAAATCCCCTAGACCCTCGTAGCCTGTTCCTCTTTTCCAAATAAATAGCAAATTGAGTTAAGAAGGAACCTAAAAATGGGCAGTATCAAGTCTAATGCTGAAGGTCAGTTTAATCTAAATGGTTACCGTAGAATAAGAGAAGAAGTTCAACATTTATCCATTTAACACATTGGGCACCTACTGTGTGCTGGGCCTCATTCCAGCTGCTTGATATTTACAGAAATGAAGATAATAAACAACAGATAATAGAAGTGTTTAAACAACCTGCTTTTACTGCAATTGTAGTCTCACTAGTAGATTTTAACCAGATTCTTTTAAGTTAAGGCAGATCATACTTTAATGACTGTGTCTAGAATAATGGGGCCATCAGATTGTAGCTTTAAAAAATATATTGAAATATACTTGATTTACTGTGTTGTGTTGGCTTCAGGTGTACAGCAGAATGATTATTGTGTGTATGTGTATGTGTTTTACAGTACTGTTCATTGTAGATTTTTACAAGAGTTGAAGCTGAAACTCCAATACATTGGCCACCTGATGCGAAGAGCTGACTCATTTGAAAAGACCCTGATGCTGGGAAAGATTGAAGGCAGGAGGAGAAGGGGACAACAGAGGATGAGATGGTTGGATGGCATCACCGACTCAATGGACACAAGTTTGGATAAACCCCAGGAGTTGGTGATGGACAGGGAGGCCTGGCATGCTGTGGTTCATGGTGTCACAAAAAGTCAGACACGACTGAATGATTGAACTGAACTGAGTATAGTTCCCTTTGCTATATAGTAGGTATTTGTTGATTATCTCTTTTATATGTAGTAGTGTGTATATTTTAATCCCAAACTCCTAATTTATTTTCCCTACTTCCTCTTTGGTAACTATTTATTTTCTATGTCTGTCAGTCTAAAATATGCATGCCACCCAAACACACATCCTTTTTTGGGCTATTACTGTCAAAATAACTGATTAGTTTTACTTTTTAAAATGTTCAATAGCAGTCATGGTACCATTGTAACATACTTTAACTGAAAACTGATATTCTATCTCCAGAAAAAAGAGAAAAGGCTGAATTATTAAACTAAAAACTCTTCCCTCTATCTTGCTATGCCTGCAGGCATAACAAGAGAAGAAATCAAAATCATTCTATTTTTGTATCCAGGATGATACTACTTTTTACATAATCATATTGCTTCAGGGTACTCTCTAGCAATAATTTTTACCTTTCCATATTAAATTTTAAAGGTAAACTTTTGAAAGATGAGATGATTGGTTTTTTTTTTTTTAATCTTTTATCTGTTCTTCAAAAATTTCATTTGCTCAGTAACCCAAGAGGAAAAGGATTTTGAACGACTAGAAACAAAACAAAGTAAAATCTCTGGACATCCAGTATGTTTTATGTAGGATTATTTTCTAATGTTCTATGAAAACTGGCAAATCAATACAAAGTAAATATGCTTTCTTTATTTCTAGGGATTTTGATTATATATCAAATCTAGTTCATCTGCTAACGTTAAGTAGACTCTTGAGGTACATATAAATTTATTTTAAACAAATAATTCAAGAGGCATCAAGCTTTTATTTTTTATGTAGTTGCAGAGCCTAGTTGGTCATTTCTTTAACATTGTTAGCTCTATTCTTTTCCTTCAAGTCACATAAATCACAAGCATATATATATTTCAATTCAGTTCAGTCTAGTTGCTCAGTTGTGTCCGACTCTTTGCGACCCCATGAATCGCAGCACGCCAGACCTCCCTGTCCATCACCAACTCCCGGAGTTCACTGAGACTCATGTCCATCGAGTCAGTGATGCCATCCAGCCATCTCATCCTCTGTCGTCCCCTTCTCCTGCCCCCAATTCCTCCCAGAATCAGGGTCTTTTCCAATAAGTCAACTCTTCGCATGAGGTGGCCAAAGTACTGGAGTTTCAGCTTTAGCATCATTCCTTCCAAAGAAATCCCAGGGCTGATCTCCTTCAGAATGGACTGGTTGGATCTCCTTGCAGTCCAAGGGACTCTCAAGAGTCTTCTCCAACACCACAGTTCAAAAGCATCAATTCTTCGGCACTCAGCCTTCTTCACAGTCCAACTCTCACCTCCATACATGACCACAGGAAAAACCATAGCCTTGACTAGACAGACCTTTGTTGGCAAAGTAATGTCTCTGCTTTTGAATATGCTATCTAGGTTGGTCATAACTTTCCTTCCAAGGAGTAAGCGTCTTTTAATTTCATGGCTGCAATCACCATCTGCAGTGATTTTGGAGCCCCCAAAAATAAAGTCTGACACTGTTTCCACTGTTTCCCCATCTATTTCCCATGAAGTGATGGGACCAGATGCCATGATCTTCATTTTCTGAATGTTGAGCTTTAAACCAACTTTTTCACTCTCCACTTTCACTTTCATCAAGAGGCTTTTTAGTTCCTCTTCACTTTCTCCCAGAAGGGTGGTGTCATCTGCATATCTAAGGTTATTGATATTTCTCCTGGCAATCTTGATTCCAGCTAGATAGCAGTTATTATGGATAATAGTTGCTATTATTGAAAAATCGGCCTTTATTGAATACTTACTATGGAAATTGTGTATGTATTATCTCATTTAGTCCATACAGTAACCTCTACATGGCCAGTAGTATTATTTTCTCTAGCTAATATGTGAATGATTATAAAAATGAGTCCAGGTCATGGTGATTGTTTTCCTTTAGTTAAAAATTCTATCTTTTGAACTATTTTATTCATTTCTTTCCCAAACTTTCTGATTCTGCATTCCTCATTTTATTAGACTCTTTAGCTTGATTTTATGTTTTGTGTTTTTTTATTTCCTCTTCTAAGATCATATTGGCAGATCTGGGATAGTAAAACATAGTGACAAGGAGTTTAGTGCATGCTCACATGCTCAGTAATGTCCAACTCTTTGTGAGCCCATGGACTGTAGCCTGGCAGGCTTCTCTGTGCAGTGGGATTCTCCCGTCAAGAATGCTGAAGCTGGTTGCCATTTCTTCCTCCAGGAGATCTTCCTGACCAAGGGATCGAACCTGAGTCTCTTACGTCTCCTGCATTGGCAGGCGGATTCCTTACCACTAGCACTATCTGGGAGAAGGAAACGGCAGCCCACTCCAGTATTCTTGCCTGGGGAATCCCAGGGACAGAGGACCCTGGTGAACTGCCGTCTGTAGGGTCGCCCAGAATTGGGCACGACTGAAGCGACTTAGCATGCAGGCATTCATTGGAGAAGGAAATGACAACCCGCTCCAGTATTCTTGCATGGAGAATCCTAGGGCCAGAGGAGCCTGGTGGGCTGCCATCTATGGGATCGCACAGAGTTGGACACAACTGAAGCGACTTAGCAGCAGCAGCAGCACTACCTGGGAAGACGAGGAGTTTGGACATAGATAAAAGTGGAGACAAAAGTCACAAGGAAACAGACCCCAGAGTTGCGCTGGACCAGGTCAACTGCTAGTGTAACTAGTAGTTTAGAAATCTTATGTCGCTTTCACAGATCAGGCAGCAGACAGTCTGGTTCAGAAGTTCAATACCTGGCAGAGAGCTGGACACAGAATAGGCCTTCTCTAAACCTTTCAGATCAGTAAGTGAGTGAACAAAAGAAAATCAGCTAAGACCATGAGGTCTCAAATTAGTTGAAATTCAGGTTCAAGGAGGCATCATTAGTTTTTACCTACTTACCACAGGCCAGTTACTATACTGAGAAACTATGTGTATTAAATTCCATTTTATAAAACAGTCCATCTTCCAAGTATGTCACTAGCCAAGAAACCAGATGTCCAGATTTCGGCAGGAAAGCCAAATGCTGTCCTCAACACATAGCAGCGACGGAGTTGGGAAGCTGGGAGTGATGCTATCCCCATTATTCCTCAGTGCTTTGTTTATCTGTAGGAACTTGGCCAGCTGACCCAGGAAACAGTTGAAAGCTGCATGGTTTCCAGAGCCTAGGAGCAGAGATTCTAATGTTTCAGTGTGTCAGGCTCTTACTGCTCTTGGGTCAGGGCCCAAGGGCCCAGGTCTTGTGAGCAGATGGGGCAGATAAAGGCCAACATATCGTGAGTGAGTATTACAGCTTATGAGTAAGTTGGAGACACAGAATCATGCTCCCTGACTAACTCATGGGCAGGTGTCCTAGTCTTTAGGGGCTCTTAGAAACGAGGAGAGCCAGGATTTATAGTAAAACTCAAAGCACTAGCAGCAAGGACTTTGATCTTATTTCCCAACACACATACCATCACCTGTCCAGTTTTTGGCAAATGACCTTTCTTGGCCTCAGTTTACTGGTTTTCTCATCTGTAAAGTAGGAATGCTGAACATCAGGCTATGAGCCAGAAGGCATGTGAATGGATTTCATAAATAGAAGACAGGCTATATGATGCCTCTAATTCCACATCCTAGTGAGAAGCAGCTAACTCTCCAAATACGCAGGTTAATTTGACTTACTCTGACCCTATTTTGCATCATGAGGGCCAGTTATAACCACTCATTTATCCATTGCTCATAAATCTGAATCCAGCGAACTAAGACAGCTTTTGAAATCCCTGATTCTTGGAGTGATTGGTGTGATGGTTTGGGTGGGTTTGACTGTGGTGCAGGGAAGGAAAGCTGGTGATAGAGAAGTTAATGTTTCCTGGACATATTAAAAAATTTAAGTCAAGACTAAACATACCTTAACCCACCAGTAAGATGTCATGACCTTTTCAGTCTCCGTGTTTTACTGTTCAGTTCAGTCCCTCAGTCGTGTCCGACTCCTTGCGACCCCATGGACCACAGCACGCCAGGCTTCCCTATCCATCACCAACTCCCGGAGCTTGCTCAAGCTCATGTTCACTGAGTCAGTGAAGCCATCCAACCATCTCATCCTCTGCCATCCCCTTCTCCTCCTGCCTTCAATCTTTCCCAGCATCAGGGTCTTTTCCAAGGAGTCAGTTCTTTGCATCAGGTGGCCAAAGTATTGGAGTTCCAGCTTCAGCATCAGTCCTTCCAGTGAATACTCAGGACTGATTTACTTTAGAATGGACTGGTTGGATCTCCTTGCTGTCCAGGAGATTCTCAAGAGTCTTCTCCAACACTGCAGTTCAAAGGCATCAGTTCTTTGGTGCTCAGCTTCTTTATGATCCAACTCTCACATCCATACATGACTACTAGAAAAAACATAGATCTGACTAGACTGACCTTTCTTGCCAAAATAATCTGTCTGCTTTTAAATATGCTGTCTAGGTTTGTCATAGCTTTTTTTTTTTTTTTTTAACTGTTATGCTGTTGGGGGGGGGTGGAAACTTACTTTTTGAAAGTAAGTAGATTAGAGGACAGGAAAGCCTGGTGTGTTGCCGTCCATGGGATCGCAAAAAGTGGGACATGACTGGGTGACTAAACAACAACAGATTAGAGGCAAGTGCTATTACTTAGTCATTACCTAGACATTTTGCATCTAAAATATATAATTGACTTACTAGACTCACATATACCATAGCATGCTACAGGCAGCCGTGAATTCTTTTCTATTTTTAACTGAATGTCAGCTCAAGGACGCAGCATCTCATGTGAAGCACTTCCTTTCAGAGAAACTTTTGTAGTTATTCATCATGGGAAGCCCACCAGCAGACTTTGGGCCTGTGTGTCCTTCTAGGAAAGAAACCTTTGGTATCTTCATAGCCAGTGACCTTGCCCCTGACCCATTCACTCTTGGGCATGCCTTCTGCGAGCCCGCCCAAGGACTGGCTGTGCGTGTTTGTCAGAGAAGAGATAATTGGCCCCCACAGGAATGAAAGCCACGACGGGGGCTTCTTAAGTGAAGCTGTCAGAAATTGCTTCCAGGGTCAGACCTACAGTCGAGGCAGCCCCCAAACTCAGCGGCTGAAAGAAATGTAGAAGTAGCTTCCACAGGGAGCTCGTATCCATGCCCTTGAAGTTAGGCGGACAGTGGCGGGTCCTTCTCCAGATGACTTTGGTTTCCTTCCCACTCTGCGTGGAGCTCTTCTCGTGAAGGGATTCAACCATCCCCACTTGTTCTCAGCTCTCTTTTCTCCCCAACTCCACTGCTCTCCAGCTCCTGATCTCTCTCCCTTAGCCATTCCCAAGCTCTATTCATCTTTTCTCCTCATGCCAACTTTTCGTTTTCACTCACAGCATCCCTGACAAAGTATGGCAGTTCCAATACTTTGATCTGAATGAGAAGTAAGACTTAGGCTAAGAAAGTAGATTTCCTCTATTGCTTTCTCCTGTGATTTCTACATTCAGAGATGGAAGGTTTTCTGTTTGTGTTTGGCTTTATAAGGTTTGAAATGCTGGGGTTTTTATAATTTTGTTTGCTTATTTGGTTTTGGCTATGCTGGGTTTGTGTGGGTCCACAGGCTTTTCTCTCATTGCAGCAAACAGGGGCTACCCTCCAGTTGCAGTGTGCGAGCGTCTCTTCGTGGTGGTTTCTCCTGCTGCAGAACACGGGCTCTAGGGCACACAGGCTCAGGAGCTGTGGCTCCCAGGCTCTCGAATACAGTCTCAATAGTTGTGGCACATGGGCTTAGTTGCTCTGCAGTGTATGGGATCTTCCCAGACTATGGATTGACCCTGTGTCTCCTGCACTGGCCGGCAGATTCTTTACCACTGAGCCACCACAGAAGCCCTTGAAATGCTGTTTTAATGAAGGACTTACTCAATGGCTTATTTTGTTGGAGAGGGTGTGGTCATGATGTTTACAAAGAAACCACACACAGACTTTGGAATCAATAGTCGCAGGTTTATTTCCAGGTCTTTCTGGAATTTAGTAATGTGGACAAAAGCAAAGACCCATGAACCACTCTGAGCCTCAGTTATTTGTAAAATGTGAGTTATCACCTGTACCTCAGAGACTTGTTGTTACTGGAGAAAACATATGTAAACCCTCGGTAGTAGGTTTTGTTAAAGAGTCATATCCGTAATCTGGCCAAATGGTTGTAAGGATGGTGACTAAAAATGATGTTAGAACCTAAAATCTTATGAGAGCTGGCTTTAATGATGAGGAGTGATGATCATGATCATTCATCTCAGGAGAACAAGAATCATTTAATGATTTGAGTCAGTGTTACAAAGTCATCTGCGTGTCATAAACAGTTCAATTATTAGTACATAATATACGTGTGTATGCATGTGTATGTGTGTGAAAAAAATGCATACGGGCTTTCCTGGTGGCTCAGATGGTAAGGAATCTGCCTGCAATGCAAGAGACCCGGATTTGATCCCTGGGTCAAGAAGATCCCTGTCTTCTGTTTATGAAGAAATTTTAAGAGTAGGAACTTAAGATAATAGAATTATTCTTTTGATAGTGACTAAACAAAAATGAAGTGGCAATATCCAAGATTATGAATTTAGTAAAACTTAAAATTTTATTTTATTAGCGATAGATAACAGTGATCTTTGTATTCTTGGAAAATAGTTCTAAATGTACTTTGAAAGGCACGTTAATAGCCTTGAGCAATAATTGATATGTAGAATATTGATTCAAGGTTTCCTTCCTATAACTCTAAAACACTTACCCAGGAGTCCCTTGGTCCACAGATCAGGTATAACTGCTCTGTAACAAATTACATATAAATCAAGTGAAATTCTGGTTTTGAGTACCAATTCTTCCTCATCAAGCTCTTAATGTGGGTCTTAGCTTTAAGTTGATGCATTATGTTTTATGTGTTTAGGTTGATCCATGCCCTCTTCTTTTAATTTTCCTGCTTTTCATGATTATTTTGCCTTATACCTGATCCATCTCCATTGTATGTGGGCTACATTTTCATTTGGGGGAAGAAAAGGGTAGAGATAACATCATGTATATTCCAGCTTAAACCGATTGGCTACTCTGGTGAAAACAAACACTAAGTCAGTGCCTAATGGGGTGAATCTGAGAGGAAAGTGCTTTTAGTAAATTTGGGCTGTAGAGGCGTTTGAGTAACACTTCTGTCTTTGCTCTAAAGACACAGGCTAATGGAGGGGCTAGAATAGCATTAATGAGCTCACTCCATTAAATTAGTTCTTTTTTTCTTGTTAAATATCCAAAAGAGAGAGACGGTCCACTTAACTAGGAAAAAAAAAAAGTTTTCATTTTAGTGCAGTAGAAGCATGATGCATATTTTCTTTCTAATTTAATTTCTAACCATTAAGAGTCAATTCTATAAATGACCCACTGAAGCACTTGGAGAGATTAGAGAAGTACAAACCCAATGTCGTTTGAATTTGGCTGGCTAGACACCATGATGTTATATAGCATGATTCGAATTTAACATCATATTTTTATGAAGCCGCCAAGATGAAGCCCAGTGACTTTCATGAACCATTAAAAAGAAGGCCTTCAAATGCAGTATGAAAATCAATCTAGTCTCTGGTCACTGTTATCATTAAGGGTCACATGGTCCAGGCCCTCCAGTCACGATGGTTTGAACTTTTGTTCAGATAGTCAGTTTCACTCCTAGAAATCAGAGGGGGAAAAAAATGGTTGTTTGCAGTCTGTGGGCAAAAGGAATAGCATTATAGCTCTAATGAGCCAAATCTGTGCAAATGAGAAAATAACAATCTCCTCATAATTAGAACTTCCTTTTTAGACTAAATGTTGGCCATGAGTTTTCAAAAGAAAAATCATTTCGTTATTTGGTTAAAAGAATATATGTGGCTGAATACCAAAGAGCTTGCTGGAAAGGAGGAATTAAAATGACTTTAGCCTGTTTTCACAGATGTGTACATTGTTGGAATCTTATGCTGATGTTCCAGTCAGAACGATGATAGTTGTTTTCTCTGCCATTTCGATACTAGGGACAGATACCGTTGTCTGTTCTAGTAGAATGTGATGTTTACTGCACAAAGCAATTACTTTTATTATTTCTAAAGTTTGCCCCGTAGAAAGCAGTACTAGCACACCCATTTCACAGATGGAGAAAAAGCACTTGCTGCAGGTTTAAGTGAATTCTCAAACTGAAATTAGAATTCAGAAATGTCAGCTCCCGTATCCATTAGGAAGATCATTGTAACCAGCACTGGCGGTGGGCAGCACAAAGTGGGAGGAGGAAACACGTTGTTCATCATGCTTAGGAGCCTATTTTATTTGAAACTCAACACTCAGAGAAGCATGTGTACCCATGATTATGGTTGGGTCTCAGACCTGCATATAAAGTGGCAAAGAATCAAAAATTCTTCCAGGGTTTCTGGGCTCTTGCTTCTCGTCTCTCCAGGCCCACTGAGGTCAGCTGAGTTCCCTATTCCTTTAAAACGCAACCTTTCTAAGACTTGAGCCAAGGAAGCTGCAGAAGTCAAGTTGGTGGTTGATAGCCAGTTGGAAAACTCTGCTGGAGAGGGCAGTGCCAGAGAGGGGTTCAAACTGAAAGAAAGCAAGGTGGAGGAAGTGGGCCGTTCTGTGGCGTGCCTGTGGAAGGTCACCTAAAGCAGAGGAGGGCTCCAGGCGAGGGTCCCTGTGAGGAGGCCCCTGGAATTGGGGCGGCAGGGTTCACTCACTTCCCAGCGGGGTGCGGGGAGCTAAAGTTCAAAAGCCAGGAACTTCCCATAATTAAAGTATCTCCCTTTCCATTCTCAAAAGAGCGTCACCCTCCTTTGTCTTGATTTAATCACTGTAGTGAGCTAGTAAGACTGTCTGTCACACACGGTGTTATTTTTCACATTTCAGAGATGTTGACAGATTTCCCGGAGTGGCAATGTGCCTTCTCCCGTGGTCGTAAAGCTGGTGGTGCGAGGACTTGACTTCCTGTTCCTTTTGCTGGACCCTTTCTGGAAGACTCATTAGAGACTGATCCAAATGCTTAACTATTTCGTTGAAGGAACGGGAGGCCCATCCCTGTCATTGTTTTACGTGATCTTATGGTCAACAAGATTGATTGTTGCACATATCCAGGAGATGTAATAACATAAAAATTCCAAGGCAAAGGTTTGGTCATGCCGACAGTTGTTCCTGAAGTAGATAAGACAGTGTTAATGCAGCAATCTGGTGATTATATATCATTGTAAGAGGGGCTAAGTGCTCCTGGAGAGAGGCCGTTCATCACATACAAGAGCTCAGTGATTCAGTTCAGTTCAGTCACTCAGCCGTGTCCGACTCTTTGTGACCCCGTGAACCACAGCACGCCAGGCCTCCCTGTCCATCACCAACTCCCAGAGTCCACCCAAACCCATGTCCACTGAGTCAGTGATGCCACCAACCATCTCATCCTCTGTCGTCCCCTTCTCCCCCTGCCCTCAGTGATTATATGACACTTAAATTTTCACCACTCTTTATCAGGTGTTTGGCCTCCTCTGATCACTTCAAGTCCAAAGTATAGATTATTTAAAAAATGAACTTTTATGCTTATATGGAAGAACTAGTGAAAGAAGGCCTTTGGAAAATTTCCATATTATCCCAGATAAACGGATAGCCTGCTTGTGATGTGTTGGGTTGGCCAAAAAAGTTCATTTTTCTGAACTGTGGCATTCAAATCTGACAATTCGGAATCAGTGGCACGCAGGCTTTTTAATTCCTGAAGGAAAAAAAAACCTCCCAGCTTCCCACAAATCCTACCCAAGCTATCTCCCCAATAAGCACACAGTTTTAATATAAAGGGAATCAATAAAATAATTCTTAGTCTTCAAGCGTCAAGTTTCCCTGCAAGATCTCTTTTGCTGCTGCTGCTGCTGTTGCTTCAGCCGTGTCTGACTCTGCGCGACCCCATAGACAGCAGCCCACCAGGCTCCGCCGTCCCTGGGATTCTCCAGGCAAGAGCACTGGAGTGGGGTGCCATTGCCTTCTCCACTGCATGAAAGTGAAAAGTGAAAGTGAACTCTCTCAGTCGTGTCCAACTCTTTGCGACCCCATGGACTGCAGCCTATCAGGCTCCTCCGTCCATGGGATTTTCCAGGCACGAGTACTGGAGTGGGGTGCCATTGCCTTCTCCGGCTCCTCCTCTAGCATTTGCTAAATATGCCCTGCTGTCCATCTCATAGTAAAGAGTGTACAGAAGGGGGAGATAAAAGCTCCTCACGCTTTCAGCATAAAGGTGCTGCACCCTCATTATATGCACAGTAGTTACCCCAGCCTTGACAATGCTGCCACGATGTGAAAAATACAGAAGCGTCAATCAACAGACATATAGACCTGCTTGTCATGGAGGAGCATAGAATGGAATATTTTCAGTTCTCTCTCCACTCCTTAATTCAACCTGGATTAAACTTTTGGCATTTAAAACCCTCTGGCCCTGTAAAAATTACAAGCTATGAAGGGTGAATCAACCTCACAGGCACAAGAGCGATCATCTATTAAATGAGTTACCAAAATCAAGATATATTGTATCTATGGAAGCCTATCGATTTGCCAGCAGAGGAATAGACCAGTCAACACAGTGAATGGGGCTATCTTGGCATGGCTTGTTCTGTATTGTTATCTGTATTGTTATCTCCTGGGTATACAACAGTCACAGTTAGTAACATAGTAGGTGGCGTAAGTAGGTTAGCACGTGCTTGATGGATGGTATTGATGTAAGTGATGAGTTTGGAGGAGGAGAGAAGGAAGAGTTTTCCATGTAGAATATAAATATCTGCTCATGAGTGACTGTCTCCCAGTTCAAAATCCTATGACAGCAAATTAATGAAGCAAAGCCTTTTTCATACAGGGTATTTTAGAAAGACAATCCATGAAAGAATTTGATCTAAAATTGCTTTTTAATTTCTCTTCTTTCTCACCAAGGCTTCATTCTACTTTCTCTGTTCCCATGATCAAAATCAATGAGTACCACACTTAGATTTTCTTTCTCTGTCAGGCAAATCTCACATTTTAGTGGTTGAGAGATGGAGAGGAGGTCCTTACAGACATCCCTGGGATTAAAACCCTTATCATGGATTTAATAAAACTGGCTGCCATTTTCTCAACGGATCAGGATTCAAATACACTCTGGTGGAATGAGATTCAAAATACAAATAAAGTTGAGCAATATTTAATGAGATAAGCGAGATTGTATCTTTTAAATCAATTTCTATTAATGACAAGAAAATAAGCACTGTCTTTGTGGTTTAAAAAAAACATGGAGGCCCACTTTACTTGTTTAAAAGCCAAATTTTAGACTACCAAACAATTAAGCCATAGCAGAGATCTCTTTATAATCAAATCTGATCAGTGTCAATATAAGTATATTTTAGGTATTTAAGTATGAAAAATATTTTGAGCTTGTAATGTATTCTTGGTGTACCATTCTTTATTCTCAATGGTCTATGTGTAAGACATGATGAATTTGTTTTGACTAAAAGTTTCCAGGTTTAATTTTTTTATCTAGTGCATGACCCTGACTGTATCATCTCTCCTTACGGGTTCTCATAGGTGCCACACATGTCATTTAATTCTTAACAACAACAAAACTACTTTGTTTTTTTGTTTTTTTGGATCTTTTTTTTTTCTGAGGGGAAAAAAAAAGTCTACTTGCTATTCTTCTCTACCAGGATCCATTAAAAAATTCCCTTTAAAGCATTTAAAAATTCACTTAGCAAAGTCATTACTTCAACTTGGCCATCAGTGCAGCAGTGAATGTAATTTGTTTTAGTTTTTACTAAAGAAAATTCGGCCTCATTACAATCTGTCTATCCTCTGATAGAGATGATACAAACATGAACATAATGTCCTTTGTGCACTCATAAAACACGAGGAAATATATGCAGAAAACATAATAGTGGGGAACCAAAGAGAATCACAGTCTCAAATACCAAGTCAGCTGCTGATAAAAAAAAACAAAAACGAACTTTGCAGCCGGGTTGCTGTGATCTAAAATATGCATGTTGAGAATGGTGCTGAAGGGACCACTGTTTATGAGGAGCTAGAAGTGAGGCATTCATAACAGTGCTGGGGTGCTAAACCCTTGCAGTGCCTCGCAGGCTTCTGTACATTTCAGAGTTGCCGTGCTGTTGCCGTTGATACCGGTTTTTCACAGAGAAATGAGGTAAGCCTTATCAGAGCTGATCACAGTGTCTTCTGAAGCCTTTCCTCTTTAAACTGAAGCCAAAGGCAAGGAACTTAGGCTGCCCCACAGAAGTTAGGTGGTGCCCAGTCCTCTGGGGTGATCCCTCATGCAGGATCCGCATTTTCAGTTTGCTGTATTGTAACCCTGGCCCAGGGATGAAGAAGTCATAGTCCAGAATGGCTGATTTGAAATATCCTTAGACCATGTGGGTGAGGGTGATGAACAAATTAAAGTGAAAAGAATATGTGTCCACCTTTTTATTTTCCTTCCACTCATACTGTGTTTCTAGATGAACCTGGCAACCTATTATTTCCTTTCTTTTTTTTTTTTACATTTTTATGCTTTTTATTCATTACTTTTAAAATTTTATTGGAATATAGTTGATTTTATAATGTTAATTTCTACTGTACAGGAAAGCGATTCATTTATACGTATATGTTCTTTTTCATTTTCTTTTCTATTGAATTTTTATCACAGGATATTGAATATATTTCCTTGTGCTTTACAATAGGACTGTTGTTTATCCATCCTATTGTTTCTTGATCTGATATTCTTGATAGCTTTTCTCAGATCCATTTTGCCACTAGTTGACATTTCTGTTCTCAGTGTGAAATGTCATTTTGAGTTGCATTGCCAATTTACTAGGGTTTATCTTTAATAACCAGTTTTACCTCATTTGGGGTAGGAAAACATAAATTCTTAATGAGTACATTATTCAACTATTATGCTATTAAGAAAGTCTTTTGTGGGAGGTTAGAGTTTATAAAAAGCAGTTAGATGTGTTTCTTCAAGCTGTGGAACTAAGCTTTATGGTGGCAATTTCCATACCCTAGGCCTTTAATTGCTAGGGTTAATTCTGTGTTTTAATGGCCAACAGGAATGGTCTGGATCAGTGTGCCTCAAATTTTAATGTGCTTATGAATCCCCTGGGGATCTTTATAACTGCAGATTCTGAATCAGTAGTCTAGAGTGAGGTCCATGAGTCCATTCCCAGTGGTCACTGAAACAGGGATGTAGGGAGAAATGATGCCGTTAGAAATTCAGGGCTTCCATCCATCCTCTTTAAAATTGCCCCTGGCTTTTGCTCTGGGGCTACCCCTTCAATTCTCAGCAGTTTATTATCTCTTATTTCAAACTGTCCATCTTCCTAGAGCATCTTTGCCAGATTCTGCAGAAACACAGGATGCCCAGTCACATTTGAATATTAGATAAACATTATGAATATGTTTTAGTGTGATTACATCTGTAATAGTGCATGGGACATGCTTATACCAAAAATGTATTTATTACTTATTTGAACTCCAAATTTAACTTGGATGTGTACTGTATTTGATCTGGCTTAACCTACTCATGAAACTAGTGCCATGGTGTGGGTTGTTCTAAGTCAACTTCAGCACTGTTGACTTTGGGGCCATATAATTTTGTGTTGTGGGGGATTGAGGGATGTTTAACAGCATCCTTAGTTTTCACCTACTAAATGCCTGTAGCATGTGGTTGCCACAGTGGTCAGTGAGGAGATGGGAGATACCTGTGGACATTGCCAATGTCCCTTGGGGGAGAGCCCCATGCCCAGTTGAGATCTACCAGTCTCAAGGAAGAGACTTTCTGTGTGTGTGTGTGTGTGTCTATGCACTTGTGTGTGTTTCTGGATGTTTAAGGAGCCAAAACATCAGGAAAGATTTGGTCATCTATCTTTCTCAGTGTAATAAGATGTATAATGAAAATTTCTAAGGTAAAGTCAGTCAAAGTTCTGAGGTTACTGAAGAATTTAGAGGCAAATACTGTTTTCTGTTTATCTACATGTGTGTCTGTTTGCTCATTCCCTGTCACCCCAACACATCCCCAATTTAGCATTTAAAAGCAATATTAATCATAACATCAATTAAACACATAGTGTTCTGAGTATTCTACTCTGCATCTACAGCCATAGATCAGTCATCCTAAGTGTCTACGGGATTAAACTCTCTTCCCCAGCCTTCATGATCGTGCAGTGGCTCCCTTCTCCCCCCACAATCCCTCTCTCCTTGGGTTTCCACTGTCATCTCTCATGTTCCTCTCTTATCCACTCCATTCTGCAATACAAACCAAACATAAGCCACTCACTGACTGGGGTATTACCTGAGTGTTTTCTGATCCTGTGCTTCCCCCCTCTTGCCCTCCTTCTACCTTGCTTCATAGCTATCCTTTAAAGAAGTCTGTATAATAGGATATTTGTTTGTTGTTTAGTCACTCAGTTGTGTCTGACTCTTTCGCAACCTCATGGACTGCAGCCCACCAGACTCCTCTGTCCATGGGATTTCCCAGGCAAGAATACTGGAGTGGGTTGCCATTTCCTTCTTCAGGGGATCTTCATGATCTAGGGATCGAACCCTTGTCTCCCATGGCTTCTGCAGTAGCAGGGAGATTCTTCAACTCAGAGCCACCAGGAAAGCCCACAGTGGAATATTTCTTAGCCACAAAAATGAAGTTGTGCCATTTGCAACAATATGGATTGACTTGTAAGGTATTATGCTAAGTGAAATAAGTCAAAAAGAAAAATACTGTGTGATATCACTTATAAGTGAAAGTAAAAGTGTTAGTCACTCACTCATGCCCAGCTCTTTGAGACCCCATGGACTGTAGCCCACCAGGCTCCTCTGTCTGTGGAATTCTCCAGGCAAGAATACTGGAGTGCGTAGCCATTCCCTTCTCCAGGGGATCTTCCTGACCCAAGGATATGTGGAATCTAAAATGTACAACAAACTGGTGAATGAAGCAAAAAAGAAGCAGACTCACAGATACTGAGAATTTAGTGGTTACTAGTAGAGAGAGGGGAGAAGGAAAGGGCAATATAGGATCGGGGAGTAAGAGATACAAACTAATATGTATACAATAAGCTACAAGGATAATAGTGTACAATACAGGGAATATAGTCACTATTTTATAGTAACTATAAATGGAATATACCTTTAAAAATTGTGAATCACTGTTGTACACCTGCAACTCACATAGCGTTGTACATCGACTCTAACTCAATTAAAGGAAAAAACCCTAAACTAAACAGTACAAAACAAAGTAGCAGTCTATAAAATTTGCTTCTTCAAAAACTATTCTTATGCTCTGAGTCTGAAAGAATCACCCTATCTTCTGGCACTTTAAAATCTGTTTCTTTCTTTTGTAGCACACTTTCTACTTTGGATTAGAAATGTTTATGGACTTTCTCTCTCTTACACACCTGGAGTGACCTTTAAAGTAGGTTTTGGAGCTGATTCAGTGTTACATCCTCCATAGACAATCCGTGTGCCTTCCTCCTGGTGCCCACCTTAGAGCCTCTGCATATGTGTTTCTCTCTGACTTGGCATGCTTTCTCAAACATAACCTCATGGCCATACTCCCTCACATCATTGAGGTCTTTTGAAGGTAAGTCCCTTAATGACCTCCTAGATCCCAGCCCACATGCACTTAAACCCCTTTCCTTACATTCCTTTTTTCATGATAGTCATCCTCATCTCTCATACTTTATTTTTATCAATTTATTTCCTAATTCCTCTTATTGTTCAGTTGCTAAGTTGTGCCCAACTTTTTGCAGTCCCATGGACTGAAGCACACCAGGCTTCCCTGTCCTTCACTCTCTCCCAGAGTTTGCGCAAACTCATGTCCATCAAGTCGATGATGCCATCCAACCATCCCATCCTCTGTTGTCCCCTTCTTCTCCTGCCTTCAATCTTTCCCAGCATCAGGGTCTTTTCAAATGAGTCAGCTCTACGCATCAGGTGGCCAAAATATTGGAGCTTCAGCTTCAGCATCAGTCCTTCCAATGAATATTCAGGACTGATCACCTTTAGGATGGATTGGTTGGATCTCCTTGCAGTCCAAGGGACTCTCAAGAGTCTCCTTTAGCACCACAGTTCAAAAGCATCAATTCTTCAGCACTCAGCCTTCTTTATGATCCAACTCTCACATCTGTACATGACTACTGGAAAAATTGATAGCTTTGACTATATGGACCTTGGTACACAAGTATATAATTTCTTTTACTAGCAAAGAGTTCTTTTCTTTCCCTTTTGATTTATTATTCTTAATTCCTGGAGTAGTTTCTGGAATATACTAGGTGCTCAGTAAACACTTGTTGAATAAATTAATAAATCACTGTGCCAAAGTCCCTGAAAGAACTACCTCCAGAGGAGTTGGTCCTAAAAATAGCCAATACATGGGAATATAAGTAGAAAAATATGAAGAAATTTGTTAGCTCTTTTATCTTTTGAACTTCTTACACATCCAGAAACAAACTCATCATTTTCTGATCCTATCTTGCATTTGTTTTACCCAAAAAGTTTAGGAAGAAAAGCTGAAATGCCATGTTGATTGCAATTTGGAGGGAACAGTACTGGAACTTCTTCCTTGCTTAAACTTCTCTAATACAAGATTCTGGAAATTCCACAATTCCTGTTATAATAAATACTGTATGACTTATTAGCTAAGCAACTGTAGAAATATGAATAGGCCAAAAAGGAAGTGGAAAAAAGCTGTTTCATAAAGCTTTTCTTTTACCTCCTTTATTGTCTTCATAACAGTTACATTGGAAGTGAGCACGTGCCCTCGGGGCTGTGTCTGCATGGAATGGTAAGGAACTAAGGGATCTGTTTTTGTGCGATTGTTCACGTAGGTCAGATACGCCAGATGGGTAGCGTATTCTCCCAACCACATTGACTAACTGAGTGAAATTGGCTAGTTAATTTAGAACTCCTGAATCAGCATTATCATGGTCAAGGATTCAAATTCTTTTTTCTTCTAAAGGACCAGATAATAAATGTTTCTGGATTTGCAGGTCACGTAGTTTCTGCCACAACTAGTCAACTCTTTCACTGTAGCTTGAAATCAGCCATAGACAATAGGTCAAGAAATGGACATCACCGCCCATACAATTAAACTTAGTTTTTATGGATACTGATATTTAATTTCATGTAATTTTCACATGTCATGACTTTTTTTTTTTTTTTTTTGCTTTTGTTCAATCCTTGTTAGCTTATGGGTCCTACAAAAGGTGGCAGACCAGATTTGGCCAATGAACTATACGGTTTGCTGACCTTTGCTACAGAGTTTTTGTTTCAAGCTGTTACTGTTGTCTCTGACTCTTTTGTGATCCCATGGACAGTAGCCCACCAGGCTCCTCCGTCCATGGATTTCCTAGGCAAGAGTACTGGAATGGGTTGCCATTTCCTTTTCCAGGTGATCTTCCTGACTCAGGGATTGAACCTGTGTCCCCTGCATTGCAGCCAAATTCTTTACCACTGGGTTGCCATGGAAGCCTCCCCCCCAGTCCCCAGATATACACTGTAGGTTATCCTAGTGCACCAGGAGGAGGACGAGCTTGGAATGGAGTTGCCATGGCAAATATGGGAGACATTTCTGTGTTAAAGAAAAGAAAAGCAAAGTTTTGAGTCAGTTTACAGCTGGTATTGCAAGCCTGATTCCTCATCTCCAATAAAGACCGTGTAGAGTGCTCTTGCCTGGAAAATCCCATGGATGGAGGAGCCTGGTGGGCTGCGGTCCATGGGGTCGCGAAGAGTCGGACTCGACTGAGTGACTTCCCTTTTGCTTTTCACTTTCATGCATTGGAGAAGGAAATGGCAACCCACGCCAGTGTTCTTGCCTGGAGAATCCCAGGGACGGGGGAGCCTGGTGGGCTGCTGTCTATGGGGTTGCACAGAGTCGAACACGAGTGATGCGACTTAGCGGCAGCAGCAGATTGCTTGTATTTTTGTCTAAATCTTGTTCTCACTCTGCAACGTTTAGACCTAATTAAGGTAGCTCATTTTTCCTTTCACTATCTCTTCTCCAAGCATTTTAGAAAAACTTAATGTTTTTTTTTTAAGTTGGCATTAGTATTTATTTGTAGAAATGGAGAGTTAAGCATTTTATTTTCTACCCTTTGTGTTGCTTAGTACTTTACATTGTGTTTTCTCTACTCATGCCATTTTGACTGCAAAGAGATAGCTCCAGCAAAAGGCATTTGTTCAGAGTTTAGTACTAGAAAGTTAAGATAAAAAACACTAATTGTATTAACATTTATTTTTAGGTCTTGTTCATGATGATCATTTTCCCTCTCATTTATTAACAAGTATTTGAATAAATTACTTGCAACTTGAATGCTTTTTATAATACAACCCTGGTGGATATCAGGGTATTTCTCCCAAGATATTTTAGGCAATTATCTCAACTTCCTGTGTTTATTTCCCCTGAAGAATGTCAAATGGTACATTTCTACAGTCTCATTGTGTAGTTCATGCAACTGTTATTGATCATCATTCAGGATTTTTCAGTCCAGCTTATCTCAGAATTAGACACTTTACATCTTCTGTACCAGACCAAACCATCTGTGCATAGAAGTGTTAGTTTTTCTAAGCAAGAGACCTTTCTGATGCTTCTCGTCTCTGAAGGTACATAGAGTACTTTTATCTGACAGGGGGTGTCCGGTTTTACCCTTTGAAAAGAAATCTGTTCAGATGCTGATAACTTATTTTCAATTGGTAAGATTAGTAGACCACTTAATAAATGAAGTGGATCTCTTCTACCCACTTTATATCACAGAGGATTAAGATTATTTGTCCCTTGTTTTAATCAGAGATTTAAGATGTTTCCTTCTAAATGCATTAGTGCAGAGCTCCCCTACCTCCTCAACTTGCACTTCCTGTTTGAAAAGCTGATTAAATGGTTTCATTGCTGATTGGCTATAAGCCTATGCACCTTCCTGGCTACAAGCCATTAACACCCTGACCAGAAGTGCTGACAGGAAGATGAAGAGATTTACACCCTCTGATTTCTGTATTAACAACAAGGACAAAACAGTATGTGGTCCTGTCAGTGGATAACGCAATTTAAAGGTATATTTTCTTTTTCCACAGGTGCATTTTTCTCTGAAAATTAGCAGTTCAACTTGGTGTGAATAATAAGGCATCTTTGCTGATAAGTTTGAATCATATTTAAAAAAAAAAACTGTATAATGGACAAGCTCCTGATTTATAAGGCTATTACCATTTCTCTAAATGATAAAACTGGAGTCAGTTTATTCTTTAAATCTAAATTTTGATTGCTTGAAAAATTTAGTCGAGAGAACAAGTATGAAAAGTGTGTTTTATAAAGGGAAAATAGTGATAAAACATAACAATGGTGAGAAAAATTGTGTTAATTGTCCAATTATTTAAGATAAAATTACTTCTTAACAATGAGGGACAATACACTATTTTAATATGACCACTTTGCCCAATTCTCCACTTGTTTAATAGTCAACTATACATCTTTGTAGGAATATGTATGAAGTAAATGTATGTGTTTGTATACATAAATCCACTTGAAATGTAGAGTTATCTATGTATATATTTGCCTATAGTTGTACACATATAAATAAGCATTCAGACATACTGTCTATGTATCTGTATCTATATCTATACACATATACACAAACACATGTCTGAATGCTTATTAATCATGCACATGTATGTGTGTATAAATATCACAGATGTAGGCATATACTCTGAGATATACAGAATCTCTAATATATAAAAATTGGAAAAAATATATTGAAGATGGGGTAAATGTTAATGTTGTATATTTGACACATGTTTTCCATAAATTGAAATGATTAGATTTATTTCATCTCTAAGGTCTCTTTCAGCCTTAAATGATGAAACTAATATTTGTTTATGTTCATATTCACTTGAGAATTCTGGAAATGATGATAACAATTAATGGAGGATAGAAAGATTATTGAAGGAATACAGATGAAAAATCCAGCTTTTAATAATTAATTGATCAATTACCATTAACCACATACTACTGCAAAGGAACTGTGCTGGGCAGAAGAGACTGTAGAAATTGAAATATTCTTAATTTCAGGAAGCATATAGATTACTTTTAGAGAAATGCGTAGAGTGACATCAAACCATCCCTGTAAAGCAGGGATTTGATAAGTGGAGTAAAACTGCATAACCATGTCCCATATTTCAGAATCCAGAGGAGTCACGTTAAAAGTGCAGAGTACACTGTAAATTGTTTTTGTCCAATTACTTTGCTTGCAAAATCTCTTGATAGTTGTCTTAAAGATAGTCCAAGTCTTTAAGAACTAAGTTATTGCAAGTTATAGGTTCTAAATTGCAAATAATGAGACTTTTGCACAGATTGAGGCCACCATTAAAATATTCTGAAATGGAAAAGATCTGCTATCAAAACTTTAAGATGAAATAAATCAACTGAAGCTAGCTGTTTTAGAGTTTTCTTAACAGATGGCCCTTTGAGTAAAGGGGTAAAGCAGAAATAATCACTCCTCAGTGTGATCAGACTTAAAACAAGGGTATTATTTGATGTTTTCCCTGTGTGAGACACTGAGCTGTGAATATTCACAAAATATCGAGAAATGTATGTATCCTTGAACAATCTAAAATTTAACCAAATAGAGATGCATGAAAATAAGATAATGATATCAATGACTGGTTGTGGATTGCCAAATGAAAGCCAGCAAAATATATATTTGAAGGGGTATCGGAGAAGCAAAGGGAAAACAGATGTGATTTGGATCTGAAAGCTTGAGTTGGATTCAGATACTTGTGCATTCAGCAAATGTGTATTGAGTGCCTATTAAGTACCAGACACCTAGGCTAGAACAGTAAACAAATCCAGACAAGGCTCAGCCCTCAGAAAGTGTGAAGAAGTAGAGAAATCAGGCAGAGAGCAGAGGGGTGGCAGAGCTGAGCAGTCAGATGGAAGTAGGAAGCCATGTTCAGAAGCTAAATGAGAAGACTAGCTCTAACAGCGCATTTTGCTAATATGACTGCAGGAGATAGATATGGAGAGTGAATGACCTCATAAACCCGAGAAAAATACACACTCACTGTGGTACATATCTGATGAGAAATTTGAGAAATAATACTATATTCTGAGATCCCCAATAAAATCAGATTAACCCTTAATACATTTAGTGGTGAGAAATTGCTTTAAAGATGCATCTCACACATAATTCATAAGGGACTTAAGATTGATGGATTTCATTGGTATCTTAATAGATGATCCTTGATCTAAGACTCAACTCAGCAGCATATTTCCCAAAAGGATGAACAGAGATTACAATAAGATGTCCTGTGTGTCTCAAACACCACTCTGACACAGAAGTAGTATCTGTAAATCACTCTAAACATTGTCTCAAATCCTCAAATGCTAAAGCCAAGAGAAGAGTGAAATACAAAAGAGTTTGCTTCAAAGAGAGCAAATTTTCATTCAAAGTCAATTCAAAGAACTTGGCAAAGTTTAGGATAAATCTAGCTGTTGGAAACTTATACTTTTGATCTTCTCTTAGTTGAAAAGCTGTATGTCTTAAAAATAACAATATTTTAGATAGCTTTTGACAACAAGAGTTTTATCTACAGAGCTAAAGTAAATCAGAGGGACTAAATTAATGAGAAGGCTCAATAAGTGACAAGGTAGTTCACTTGGGATAATAAACAAAGGAACAAGAATTGTTCACATTAACTTGAGTTGGTTAGTTTTTGCAATATTGGGGAGGTTTTATTGGCTCCTCTCTTACCTGGTGGTTCAGTGGTAAAGAATCCACTTGCTGATACAGGAGATGTGGGTTTAATATATGGGTTGGGAAAATTCCCCGGATAAAAAAATGGCAACCCACTCCAATATTCTTGCCTGGGAAATCTGATGGACAAAGGAGCCCGGTGGGCTAGAGTCTATGGGGTTGCAAAAGAGTTAGACGTGATTGAGCGACTAACAAATCAAAATCACTCATAGAGTAAATCTCCAAGCTTGTTTTTAAGTCTCTCTTGGTGTCTTTGTGATAAATGTCGGATGAGCACCATATCTCTCCTAGACTGGCAGCTCTATCAGGGCAGTGATGGGGAATGTTTTATTTACTTCTGTATCTCCAATAATTTATACTCTCTATTGTGTTAGTTTTGTTAAATGTTGGATGACTGTAAGGTCTGGCCACATATTAAGTTGTTTCAACATAGAATCACATGGTTAAATAATTTTACAAATGGAAAGAACTTTGATGATGACCTCTAATCCTTTCAACTTTGAGATTCAGAGCTTGACAGCCAGTAACTTACTTGGTCTCTTACTGTGTCCAAGTTTTAGTGCCACATCTCTTAAAGTGTCCTTTTTTTCTGGCTTCCTTCAAACTACCGCATACACCCACTTAACCCAAGCCAAATTCCCTTCTCCCACAACCTAATTTATTTTTATTTTTTTTTTTTTTTTGAAGCCAGGGCTGGTTCTTGATCTATCCCGTTCCCTCACAACCCACACTCAGCCTTCAACAGGTTTTGTTGATTTTGCCTCAGAATGTATCTAGCCTCTCTCTTGTTTCCGGTTCTCATTATTACTTCCCTTACCCGAGCTGGGGGACAGAGAACTGGGCACTTGTTATCCTTCCCAGGGGTGGACTTCAGACACTTCTGTCCACTGTATCTTGGTATCAGAGTTGCTGAGGTGAGCAAAACGCAGCCAAGCACTGCATGGAATAGTGCTTTACTCAGATAAACAAGTGGGCAGTGTTTCCCCATGGCCAGGGGGTCCACAGAAAGCTGACACAGGGCAGCTGGTCTGCTTGCACCCTTCAGTGCCACAATAGAAAATTCTCCAGACCCTCGCTGTGGAGTTTGAAATACTGAAGACTGGGAATGTGCCTAAGGATCAATGACATATACTGTTCATCAGAACAAAGGAACATCCATGGAGTCTGAAATGGAAAAAGATTCTTATACAAAGAGGTAAATCAGATCAGGCTATGTGAGGATTTGAGGCCCAGGCCCAGGGGTGGGAGGAAAAGACTGCCAGTGTGAGTTTGTTTCCCAATACAAACCCCATTTTCTTTCACCTCGACTACCGTTTGTGAGAGTCTTGTTTCCGCTCTTGGCTTCACCTGTGACCTCAGTCCCACTCATCCTCTATACAGACACAAGAATGGTCTTCAAAAATTGTATATCTGATCACATAATTTTCTTGCTCAGAATTCCTTAATAATGAATGAAATCCAAACTTATCAAGTTGGTGCTCTGTCTGAATTATCTGTAATATATAACTCCCTTAGTCTAACCCTTTGCCATGCTCCTCTTCGCCCCCTGCTCTTCAAAGCTTATTTTGTATCTATTGAACCATGTTCCCTTTTAAGAAATAATTCCTAATACTTTAATATTTTTTTATGCTCATTGATCATAAGATCAGGAAAGAGCATAAACAAGCTTGGAAGTAGTGTTATCCGTGATTCTATGAAAGTGTTTAAGTACTCTCATACTTGAGACTTAAAGCTGTCCTGAAGGAACGTTTTACTTACTACCACACCCCTAAGAAACAGGAAAAATACCTCCCTCTGACTGCCCAGGTATGTCCTTTTTCCATCTTACTCTAAGTCCAAGTATCAGATGATACTATCGAGCCCACTAGAATGACTCCACACGGAAAGATTTTCAGGGAAGATGACCTACTGTTGTCTAATTTACTGACATTTTTCAACAGGAAATGATTGCTAAGCATTGATCAGATCAGTCGCTCAGTCGTGTCCGACTCTTTGCGACCCCATGAATTGCAGCATGCCAGGCCTCCCTGTCCATCACCAATTCCCGGAGTTCACTCAGACTCACGTCCATCGAATCAGTGATGCCATCCAGCCATCTCATCTCTGTTGTCCTCTTCTCCTCTTGCCCCCAATCCCTCCCAGCATTAGAGTCTTTTCCAATGAGTCCACTCTTTGCATGAGGTGGCCAAAGTACTGGAGTTTCAGCTTTAGCATCATTCCTTCCAAAGAAATCCCAGGGCTGATCTCCTTCAGAATGGACTGGTTGGATCTCCTTGCAGTCCAAGGGACTCTCAAGAGTCTTCTCCAACACCACAGTTCAAAAGCATCAATTCTTCCGTGCTCAGCCTTCTTCACAGTCCAACTCTCACATCCATACATGACCAGAGGAAAAACCATAGCCTTGACTAGACGAACCTTTGTTGGCAAAGTAATGTTAGTCTTTTTATAATGTTATCTTTTTATAGAAGAGCGTATATCTTTTAATGTTGGAATAAATGATTAGTTCAGGTTCTTGTGGTAGATATTGATTCTGGTGAGTTTGAAACAAATCCCAAAATATGAATTGAATTTTGGTATCAGACACTTTTTTTTTTTTCATTTGAATGGCTCATCCTATCAGGGATATTTGGTAACTCTGGGACAAGCTGCAAATTTTTGGTAATTTCTTAAATGGTTTGATTTCCTCAAGGTCTCAGTAGAGAAGGTGGAAAATCATACGTGTTCAGCAGTGAAGTGATGTATTTTGTCTTCCAATTTCTATTGTGCAAATGCACCGCATGCAAATGTCTCATTAGCTCCAATTTTCTCCCAGTAGGTACTTTCAAATCAAAATTTAAATTATATAGATTTACTAGAAGTTTTCCAGGTAAATGATTATTTCTGCTGGGGTTTCTTGATTCTCATATTTCAGGTAGATTTTGTGGGGAGGAAAAATGATACTGGAATTGTCAGAGAAAGAATTTAATCTTTTTGATATATTTGATGTGAATCTTAGCTGTTATTGGGCTTCCCTTGTGGCTCAGCTATAAAGAATCTGCCTGTAATGCAGGAGACCTGGGTTCAGTCCCTGGGTAGGGAAGATCCCCTGGAGAAGGGAAAAGCTACCCACTCCAATATTCTGGCCTAGACAATCCCAGGGACTGTATTCCATGGGGTTGCAAAGAGTCGGCCTGACTCTTTGAGTGACTTTCACTTCATCTGTTATCAAATTAACTTTAATCAATTATATACTGAAATATAGGTAGGTATTGAGCTGAAACCACGGTTTTCGCTGAAAACTTGTTCCATTTAGGTTTCTCCTTTCTTTGATCTGTGTCTACAAATTCTAAATATAGGAGTCAGTCATATTTTTTTACAGGAAAAAAATCCTTTATATTGAAAGGAGGATGGTCCTACCTAACAAGCTGAAAATACAAGATGTTTCTGGGGAATTTTAGTAGAGCCCTTTACAGCCAGGAAGAGGCTATACTTCATATTATTATACCTTATATAGTGCCTAGTATGTATTCAATCACTGCTACTGGTAGCAAGAAAAGTCAGCATTTGGGTTAATTTATTAACAGGTAGAAGAGTATTTAATCCTTTGGATGATACACTCAGTGAAAAGTTTGAAACAATCATAACCCAATAGATTCTTTTTAAATTATTATTATTATTTTAAAATTCTGGCTGTGCTGGGCCTTCACTGTGGCATGTGGTCTTTCTCTAGTTGCTCTGCACAGGCTTATTGCCCTGTGGCATGTGAGATATTAGTCCCCCCAAAGGGATTGAACCTGAATCCCCTGCATTGGAAGGCAAATTCTTAACCACTGGACCACCAGGGAAGTCCCTCAAAAGGTTATTGTTGCAGTGAGCTTTGAAACTAATAGGGTTATCTCTTGCTAAGTTTTTTCTGGGCTCTCCTGTTATTGGGGCTTTAGCATATTTCTCTTAAGAAATATGATGAATATGAATCTCACACTTCTCCCTTGGACTTTCAAAATCCAGAGGAGATCTTTGATGAGAGAAGCTAGTATCAGTTTTCATCATTATATTTCTCAAGCCATTAGGACGCTGCCTGCACATGTTGTCATGTTAGTCGCTAAGTTGTGTCTGATTCTTTTGCAGCCCCATGGACTGTAGCCCTCCAGGCTCCTTTGTCCATGGGATTTCCCAGGCAAGAATACTAGAGTGGATTTCCCTTTCCTTCTCCAGAGGACCTTCCAGACCCAGGGATCAAAGCCGCTTCTCCTGCATTGGCAGGCAGATTCTTTAACTATCGAGCCACCAGGGAAGCCTCCGCTGCCACATGTTAGGAGCCCCAATAAATGTTGACTGATTGTGTTACTCTGAGTTCTCCAGAGAAACTCATGAGACTATGGATGCTGAGAAATCCTCCTGCGGTTGGCAAAGAGTCCAGTAAAGAGATCCAGTAAAGCAAACAGTGTAAGTGCTGGTTCTGGTTTCAGTCTGAATGCTTGAGAAACCTGGTGTCCCAGCTCAAAGTCAGGCGGAAAGAATGAATCCTCTTACTCCACCTTTTTGTTTTGTGCAAGGCCTCAATGGACTGGATGAGCCCCACCAGGGAGGGCAGTGTGGTTTCCTCAGTCTACTGATTCAAATATTAGTCTACAAACATTTCACAGATACACTCAGAATAACGTTTAACCGAAAGTCTTAGCACCCCATGGTATATTTATATCCACATATGAAATTAACCACCACACTGACTGAAAAAGTGAATGAACGAAAAGTACTTTGGAAATTCCCATAAGATGATGTAATCAGGGGTGGTGGAGATTTGTGGCAGGGTTATCTGGAGAACCTAGATAGTAGGGAAGGGCTGGTGACAGTTACTTGATGTAAAACAAAAAGTCATACAACTTTAAGAGCTTGCTTTTCTGTTGTTTGGATGATTTGCCTGCCTTGAAACAAGCCCAGTTTACAGGTTGGCCCAGCAAATATCAGCCACATTCATAATCAGCTTTCATGAATGTTGTGACCATTTGTTAGCCATGCGTAATGAAATTTAAGCTTGATGGAAAGCCTGAGCCTGAATTCTGTAAAATTATTCATTACTATTGATTATAAACCAATCTCGGGTTTTGTAATAAGAATTTTATCTGCAAAGTAGAGAATGAAAATAAAGTTATTGTCAAAGCCTATGGAGGTAAACATCTTTTCATGAAAATCAATATGCTTGTGAATAGTTTTTTTTTTTTAATCCACACTGAATAGAGGGTTAGAATCATTAGCAAAATGTCCCTTTGTATACTTTCAGATATGCTTGTTCTAGACAAAAAAAAAGGGGGGGGGGGAATAATTTTCCTCACTTTAAAAAATATTAACGATTTTATATGGTTGTATTATGTTAAGTATGCTGGGTATTCCATAATTTGCTTATGCAATCATCAGTTGCTTATAATAATCAGCAATTAGCTCATTTTCTAGTGTTCACTATTTTAAATAATGCTGTACTGAATAATTGTGCATGTGTATAGCTTTTTTTTTTCTCATATGTTTATGGAAAGATTCCTAGAAGTGAAGTTCTTGGTTCCATTGTTATGATATACATTGATGAATCACTTTTCAAAGGCAGTGTATCAACTCATATGACAAAAATGGCATTGATGTTCAATATGATTTGATTAAATTTGAAAAAGAATTTCTCTCTGTGAATACAATACCATGTAACTTTGAGGAAGAGGTGATATAACTCTGTTCATTATTTACTCATGTTCTGGGAAATACGTATTGCATAAGAGCTCAGAAGGATGAGGAAAAATAGTTATCAACTTGCTACCTGGAAACATGCTTTTAAGATCTGCCTCTGTTGACCCCAGAGTTAACAAAAGACATGAGCCAAGCTGAATCATGCTTGACTGATTGCGGATCATGAAGTCAAGAGACGGTGGACAGAGCTGTCGGTTACATGGGTGTAGTTCATGCGTGAGAACAGTCTCCAAGCGAAGGTTAGGCAGGCCCTGAAGCCCAACTCTAGATTTGCTAGCCAATCCCATGGAAGACCTTTGTAAACTCATCCCTTCAAAGAGAGCACCCTTTTCAAATTCTTACAAAGGTGCGGTGTTGGCTACCAGAGGCCCTAAGGATGCTATTAACAGGGGTGACTTGGAGAATCCTGAATTGCTCCAATGGATATGACGGCCAAGAATCTAGCAAGACAAGCTGATGAAATGATGATAGACCTCTGTTCAAACTGACTCTTGATCACTCATGGATTACAGGAGTTCCCAAAATGACCACTTGATTCCAAGTCTAATGTGCAATCAGTTTTGAAAGATCTGGGGAAATACCAGCCCGTTACAGAGTGTTTTATTTATGTATTTAATTTTGGCCATGCTGGGTCTTCATTGCTGCACACAGGCTTCCCCTGGTTGCAGTGAGCAGGGGATGTTCTTTAGTTGCTGTGCGTGGGCTTCTCGTTGTTGTGGCTTCTCTTGTTGCCGAGCACAGACAGGCTCCATACTTGTGGCCCATAGGCTTAGTTGCCCCACGGCATGTGGGTTCTTCCCAGACCAGGGATGAAACCTGTGTGCTCTTCATTGAGAGGTGGATTTCTAGCCACTCGAGCCACCAGAGCAGTCCCTAGAGTGTGTATGTTGAATGAACCACATGGGTGATTCCAAGAAAGTCTTATATGATGACATTTCTCCCTAATTTTTTTTTTTTGCCAAGGAAATGAGGTATTTACGTGCTTCTAATCTTGCAGAGCTGGACAAACTGTCATTTGCCTACAGTTTTCTTTCCCTTTCATACTTCTTCTGTTACATCCTTCTGAGTTCAACTAATCGGCCACATGGATACTCCTTCCCAGACCACACACTGGAGGAGAGTGGCTGGTACCCGCCAGACACACTTCCTAGACTTGATTTGCAAAGCCACATTCCAGCCACCACTTTGCAGCCAGCCACCTAGGAGCCTGTCATTTCACCAGTGAAAATGAAGATGCTAAAACAAAAACTTGGGGAAAAAACTAAAGAAGGGAAATGGTAACTCTCGGAGGAACATAGAGAAATATGCTTATAACGTATTCTAAGAATCCTTTGTTGGTCTTTTGGCTGCTGAAAAGCAACCAAATCTGGAAAACCTCTCTTTGAATTATGTCTATTCTCTCCCCCTGGGCTAATTTGAAAATTAAAAGGGGGCAAACAAGGTCTGGCTTTGAAGGGACGTAGCTGTGAGGCTTTAATTTGGAGCAAACAAAGCATTGAAGGCAGCACTCCCCTGGCAGTCGTAGGATACGACCACGTTGCTGAATATTTAAAAGCAAGACAGGGTTTGCAACTGCAAGGTCTGCCCCCCGATTGATGTCTGTTTTTATTAAATGAACTTTAATTACTTAATAATTAGTCCTTCTATAGGAGGAGACGGGGATCCTGATAGTCTGCCAAGGAGGCCAGAGAGCAAATCCGAAGCATGTGCCACATTGAGATTAGAATATAAAAGAAGGAATAGGCCCAGTCTGGGGGTGCTGGGGGTGGAGAGGCCTCCTAGGAGGAAGAGGAGAGTCTTGGCATAAACCTGGAATGGAATGTTTCCACTGGAATATTTCCACTTCAGCTTAAAAAGCAGAAGTAGTTTAGGTTTAAGTGGATGAGAGTGCATGTCTAAGCTCTTAAAACTTGGTGACTGTCTGCACTCGTGGAAAGATTTCTCTCCTACTCCATGTGGGGTGTGTGTGTGTGTGCACACATGCATGGGTAGAAGGGTGCGGAGAGACTATTGTTCTCATTATTTTAATTCTGAGAGCCTAACACTTTTGATGTCCCTGCAGATTTACCAGCTTTGTATTCATTGCCATGGTGATTTTTTACCTCATTTTTTAGCATCACAAAGGAAAAGCCTAAATGAAAAATGTTTGCTGCTTTGCTATTAACATTTCTACTGCCCAGCTCACAGCCAACAGTTTGGTTGTGCTGAGCTCTTGAAAAAAAAAAAAAAAAAAAAAGTATTGGCCAGAGCCTGACTGATGACTGGAGCCACTACCCAGTCTGTCCCAGCTGGGACGGGGCTGGTCCTGAGACCATTGATAAGCTTGTTTCCCAGGACAGTGAATTGAAGGAAGAATGGGGAAATCTTGTTAGAAATATCACTGTTCCACAATTTAAACTTATTGGGCTTAGACAAAATTTTCATGGATGCACTGGACACTTGCCCTCCCCCAATCTTTTCAAAGGAAGATCTATATGGATTGACTTTGTATGTTTAATAGCTTCAACCCTTTTTCACTTTCCGTGAAGAAATCTTTTTCTCCCTCTCTTTATGCTCTTCATTCTACATTTCCCAATGTATACGAGTCTGGGATATTTCCCTAATCCATCATACATATCTTTTCATTCAACATGTACTGATGGATAATGATATGCCATGCACTGGGCTAAGTGTTCAGAGTACAGAATATAATAGAACCAGCTCTACTTATCTGGAATTTACAGATTAGCTGGGAAGATGGCTATTAAATTAATTCCACAGTTAATAAATTATAACTGAAGTGAATGTTGCAAAGGAGGCACATAGGAATAATTCTATCTAGATTTGGGAAAGGGCCCTCTGAGGACATGAGAATTCTGGTATTATGTTGGCACTATTAAATACCAGGTAATTAAGTCTTAGTATAGTTAGTAAATGTTCTAGAAAAGAATTGTAGTTATGGCTGTTTATCAGGCCTTGAGCAACATTTAACAAAGTAACCTATGTAAACAGATACTTAATGAATCGTTCTAGTGTTAAAATTAGCTGGAGAATTAGGAAGGATCCTTTTAGAAACTGAAATAAACAGGGAACACCCATTTCTCCTTGTTACATTCATAATGGTTATATATCTCTTGCTAACATGTAATGCTTCCTATACAACTGTAATTAGGATAGTTGACATCAGTAAAATTCCTAATGTTGAAGCACAGGCACTTTTATTATTAGCAGCTTATAAAATCTGAGTTATCAGTGTCTGTGTTTATCATTCCTTATCATATTGCAAGGAATAAAATGGAGTCACCACATATACGTGCCTGACTTGTCCTTATGTATAAACAGCGTGTTCTTTCCTTATTATGGTTCCTGAACTGTCCCCCTCACTAATAGGTGCTGATCTTTGTTAATACACAGAGGTGCAGGTAATGTGTAAACCTGTCAGTTAGCTGTGATGAGATTTCTCTGACAAGCCTAAAAATTTCTTAGAATCCTGGGCCAGGCTAACCAAGAAGATAGGAACTTTGACTACAATTCATTCTTGCAAACAGCCTTCCCCCAAGGCTAACTGTGAAAGGCTTCCATAGAAACACCAACCATAGGTTCATGTGCTATTTTTAATAGCAAAATTATTCAGGCTGAAGTTTGTAAGAATTCAATCTGCTGCAGAGTGTACTTACTAAAAGGAGTTTACAAGTATTATGCTGATACTTGGGGGTTGAGGAGCCAGGAGGTACTGTTATATAAAAGGAACTCTTTTGGGGACATTTTCACTTAGCTTGGGAAAATAGGATATTTTAAAGAGTATCATTCAGGACAAAACTTTCTTTAAACAATTGTACATAATGTAAACATTTGAATGAGTTTACTTCCAAAGCCCATCCGTAAGGTAGAGAGTTACTCGAAGAGCTGTTGTGGGAAGTAAAGGAGGTAGTTTATGAAGGAACAGAATAGGATCAATGATAAAACTCAAGTTTCCTGCGTCGTTGGTCTGGATCTTATAGTTCTCCAATGAGTCACACTGCGTGAAGGTTGAATTGATGGTTCTTGTAAAATGTAGACCCTGAGGCCAACTTTGAGGGTTTATTTAGGGTTTTCTGTTCTTTGGATTTTTCATTTTGATATTGTTTTGGTATTGTTTCTCCATTTACAGACTAATGTCAAATGGAGGAAAGAAGCAACAATTAAAAAAAAATGATAACAATGCTGTCTATTCTTGGCCAAAAGTGGGACATTCCCAGAGTGAAGAGGGAGGTTCCACTTGGTTTTTAAAATTACCAGAAGCACCATGCCAGAATTCAAACCAGTTGGTTGATACCAAGTCAAAAAGCAGCCTCTAACAGTTAGAGATGATCAATTGCTATTTATGTTGAATTGTCTGTTCTGCTTTCTGTTTTTTTTTTTTTTTTTTTAAATAAGCCAAGATCTGGCTAAATGATGAACCACAGAAGTGACCCAAGGTAATCTGGCACCCAGGTATATTATTTGTCATCCCAAACTGCCACAGAGTAGGTAAGAAAGTGATAAACCAGCACTCAAATGCAATTAGCAAAATTTGCAGTCTTGCAATAGTCTACATAGACACAGAACCTCAGTAAATATCTATATTTTTTTCTTTCAGTAGATATTTGCTATGCTCTGTGGACTTAAAAACACATATACAAACATGTAAATACTGATAATCCTTTTATTTATACCATCAACTGTCATACTGTCTTTACGTCCTTTAAAAATTAAAGGATTGAGAGATGATTTCCAATAAGTAAGATTAAGGAAAAGAGGGTTTTTTGACTTAGTACTCTAAGAAAGACTACAGTTTTGGTAGGTAGATGTTAGGGGAGAAGGTATACCTCTTTAGAGGAAATATCATGAGAAATACCATCGAGAAGGGGCCAGGTCTAGAGTTGGTCAATAGATCTGAGTGTTCTTTTGCAGGAGTTGTGGAAGGTGAGCCTGGAAGGAACACTGTGTGGATTCTTGGGTAACAGGATATTTGTCTAAGACGATGCTAGAAAATGGAATTTTAGAGTTTCTTGAGTGAAACCAAAACTTTTGGTGATTTAGAAACACTAATCTTTTGACTATGTTTAGGATGGATTTAGGTGAGCAAAGGGTAGTGATAGGAATACCATTCTTGCTATGATTGTTGTTGTTTAGTTGCTAAGAAATGTCTTGCTCTTTGAAACGCTATGGACTGTAGCCCACCCGGCTTCTCTGTCCAAGGGATTCTCCAGACAAGAATGCTGGAGTGGGTTGCCATTTCCTTCTCCAAGGGATCTTTCCAACCCAGGGATCAAACCTGCATCTCTTGCATTGGCAGGCAAATTCTTTACTACTGACCCACCAGGGAAGCCCCCCATTATGCTTACAATTAGTCAAATGTAATCCAATGAGTTGAACCATGCTTTGTCCATGAAAAGGCTCTTGATGAGCAGGTAACTGTTTTTCATAAGGATATAATTAAAATTATACCTATGTCTTTATATTGAATTAGAGCATTAAATGACTTATGAAAATACTGTATTTCATCCTTATAAATTGCTGTGAGTTTAATGTTTATAACTAGGTGCTTGTACTTGTGCCTTGAAAATATGGTGCTAAGTTGATAGGCTATAACTTTTTCTTTTAATACTGTTGCTGGTTTGTTACACTGCCATGAGATGTGAGTGCGCAAAGTTAGCACAATATCGGGAGCACTAATTCAAGCCATATAGAACCTCGGAAACTTAGAATTGCTTTTTGATATGTGGGGTTTCTTTTGTAGAGACAAAAAGGAAAAGATACAAATCATGTTTATATTTTCTCTCTATGTCAAATAATCCACTATTTGAAGTTTTCAAACATCATTTCATTAAATTTTAAGTTAAAGTTGATCCCCGACCCCCTGTTTATTAAGATCTGAAATCACCATAGAATGCATAGTGAATAAGCATGCGCAATAGTAGCCAATTCCATTAAGCCTAATTATATTCATATACAGTCTCATGTCTCATCTATGATTCTTCGGGCTAGATGAAGTTTATATAAAGGAATCATCTATTGAGTACAGTTTGAATTACTCTTTCAATTTATGTTTCATTCTAAGTCTAGAACTCTGCAAGTGAAGTTTTTGAATACCACAGACATTCAGATATAAAATACGTGTTTAGAATTTTATCCAGTGTGTGTTAACTTGTACAGGACCATATATATGAATATATAAAAGTATCCAGATATTCTGTCAGCTGATCACAAATGTTTTATTCTTATCTACTTTGTATAAAATGTATAACTCATAGGTGTGGGTAAATTATTCCCAAGCTATGTTTCCTTAACTATAAAATAAAATGCTAGGGATGGACACCAAGAAGAACATTATCAAATAAACAAGTCAGAAATGTGTTTGAAAAATATCTTGACCCATGTAACCGTCATGACATCTGGCCACATGTCATTGCAGATTTGCTTAATGTAGTATATATAAACCATTCTCTGTTCAGCTGCATGCTTTAAATCCATATTGAAGCTAATCAGTAGTAGATTAAGCTGCCTTCTTTTGAATGTGCCCGAGATTCTACACTATAAACGGCTTGGAAACTGGACTTGGAACAATGAGGTGGGGCACAAGTTAACTGATTGCTTTTGGTCTTCATTCAGTAGTGGATCCAGCATAGTTAGAGATTAGTTCCAGTTAGCTAAGTAAGGAGAAAATTAAGCATATGGTTGGCTCCCACTGTAGAAACATCTGCACTGCTGAGACAAACTCATAGCTCCACGGATACAGACTCCAGATGAGTAATTTTAGTACCTATGTGTAGGATAAATTTCAATTGATAAATTAACATGTGCATCAAAGTTACTGTTTCCGTGTGGTCTAGAATGAATTGTCCTTGCTAAATGATAATGTCACATCTCCAGGTCTGTAGGTCTGTTTAGGAGTGTGACTATAAAAAGTGGCATACCATCTTTGGCAACCTTTATCTATTCTGAATATAATATTGATGCAATTTCCTTTTTCATGAATTCAGCTATCTTGTGGCTCAAAAGAATAATCTCTGAAAGGGACATGAAATATCACCTTAACCTAGAATATGAGACTTCTCCACAGCATTCCTGATTGTCTCCCACGTTAAATTATGATGTTTTAACTTAGGCTGTTTTGCCTTCGCACTTTTCACCCCAGCAACAGTTTTATCAGATTACCTGGAGAGTTAGGTTTGTAAGAATTAATATCAGATCAGATCAGATCAGTCGCTCAGTCGTGTCCGACTCTTTGCGACCCCAAGAATTAATATACCCCCAAATAAAATTAACAGTATTTCACACTGAACACATTAGAATTTGTCATTGACTAAACATTGGTAGAAAGTTTCCTTACAAAATTTAAACCAAGACCTAGGAAATTTTGGCCTAGTTAAAATAAATCTATAAAATAAAAATTACAGTAATATAAATATGAGCAGAAAAACTTGACATGAAACCCAAACTGATGAGTGAATCAAATCTTATTGTGAAATGCACATACAATGAAACCAACCCCAGTAAAAATGTTTTAAAAAGTAGAATATAACTATGATGAATAGAAGATAAATCAAGAAATTAAAATTGTTAATTTGAATTAACTCTAGAAAGTAAAATTGCCAGGATCCATCAGTGGTGACAGAACTCATTCAGATATGTTTGCAATCATAAAGAAATGCTTTCATGGCCAAAGCATCGCTGCTGCTGCTGTTAGTCACTTCAGTCGTGTCCGACTCTGTGCGACCCCATAGACAGCAGCCCACCAGGCTCCCCCGTCCCTGGGATTCTCCAGGCAAGAACACTGGAGTGGGTTGCCATTTCCTTCTCCAAAGCATCAGAGTCACAAATAATCCATCTATTCACAGAAGGAGGTTCAAGATGGTAGGCTCCAAATATCTTCTACCTTTTTATATACAACAGCATGGTGGAGGAGGCTTCTCTCACCGTGCTTTATGCTCAGTAGTGGTCAGTTTTTATTTATTTTTTCTCTTTTCTTTTTTCCCTACCTTTGCTTAATTATCTATGTATCTTTTTACATGTAATTTCAAATGAACATCACAGTAGTTGTATGAGCTGATTTATTGTTATCCCATTTTATAGCCCAAAGAAATGAAACAAGTTACTGGAAGACTCACATGGAATAGGTGGCCCAGACAGGCTAGAAATCAAAAAAAAGAGTCTAATTCCTACATAAACATTTTTTCATTCTGCGACAGCATAACTGATAAATTCTGATGATTATTTATCTTAAGCAGTCAATCTGTGAAAGACTGTTCTCTGTTACTAAAATTGATGGTTAATATGGCCCATCTTTCTTGAAACTGCTTTTGTTGTTCAGTCACTCAGTCGTGTTCAACTCTTTGCAACCCTGTGGACTGCAGCACGCCACGCTTCCCTGTCCATCACCAACTCCCAGTTTTCTTAAACTCATGTCCATTGAGTCAGTGATGCCATCCAACCATCTCATCCTCTGTTGCCCCCTTTTCCTCCTGCCCTCCATCTTTCCCAGGATCAGGGTCTTTTCCAGTGAGTCAACTCTGTGCATTATGTGACCAAAGTACTTTTATCTTGGTTTTCTATCAAGAATACAGGTGTGATTATCTTATTTGGGGATGATTGTGACTCATCTGAAAGATTTATTCTTCATTCTTCATGTTTCTCCTAGGACCCCTGAGGTTCCTCTCCCAGACAGAATCTATCACAGCTTTCATGGGCGACACAGTGTTACTCAAGTGTGAAGTCATTGGGGAGCCGATGCCAACAATACACTGGCAGAAAAACCAGCAAGACCTGACTCCCATCCCTGGCGACTCCCGAGTGGTGGTCTTGCCCTCTGGAGCCTTGCAGATCAGTCGACTTCAACCAGGGGACATTGGGATCTATCGATGCTTAGCCCGGAATCCAGCCAGCTCAAGAACAGGAAATGAAGCAGAAGTCAGAATCTTATCAGGTATTGCAGAGTTCTTTATTCTCTTCAAAATTATATTTTCTAGAGTAGTTTGAATAATTTTTCCTTGAACATGTATTTGGAAGTTGTGTTTAAGTTCTGTATTGTTTATTGGGTTTAGTTTTATATTTTCCTTCTTTTCTAACTGAACCATTAGAAAAGGATATGCCAAAAGCTTTTCTTACCTTTCCATGTCTTGTGGTAGAACTTTCCAGAGAAATGGGTATTTTCATTATGATTGATTTCATTCACTCACTCATTCCATTAATACTTAACAAGTGCTGCTTTGTGCAAAGTCCATTGCTAAACACTTATTATTTTTTTAAACTTTCCTTTGATAATAGTCTAAGAAGTACTAAAAGAGTTACCTTTATCCCTGTTTGCAGAGGATGAAGGTGAGGTTTAGCAAGGTTAAGAGCCTTCCCCAAGGTAATACTGACCATTCATGTGCTCATCCGTATATACACTCATTTCTGAGAAGCATTGCACTAAGTACTAAGGATCCAGAAACGACGAAGACTGACACAGAGCCTGGATTTTTTGAGTTCTGGACATAGAAGTAGCTACAATCCAGTGTGATTGATATGATAAAGAAAGCTGTTTCTCTCCATCTCTTATCTCCCTCTCTCTTCCCCGCAAAACCCTTAGGACTCTGGCCTCGTTTTTCTCTCCTAAATAATCGATGATTGGAATGGACATTTTCTAAGATCCTGTCCAATAGCTGCCACCTTCTTAGGGCTGTGTATTGGGTTGGCCAAAAAGTTTGTTTGGATATTTTGTAACATCCCAAATGAACTTTCTGGCCAGCCCAGTAATATCTACTTTCTCATTTAATTTTATTTCTAGGATTTGCTTAGACTCATTTGTGAGACTCACAAAAAAAGCAACACTTAAGTAATTGTGACAGACTCGCTGTCAAAGCACTGACTTTGGCTCTGTCTCAACATCCTGGGTGTAATTATTACAAGTCACTTAGCTAAGTAGAGGGTAACATCCATATGTCATTCCAAATGCAAACTGGTAATTCGATTGAAGTTTCCAAGACTTTAGTAAGGATGTCTCTAAAACCTCTTCTAAGTCTTTTGTGGACTCTGTCACAGGGATACTGATTAGTTGTGTCAATAACCATCAGTGACACTGTGTTCTTCCATTCTCTGGGCAACGACAGATGCAAATGTAGTGTTTATTCCCAGCACGTGCATGCATTTATTTAGGCAGCCATTAGGTACACAAAAATTTTAAATATTTATATTCACATAGCCTAAATAATGTATCTCGGTCAATCAGATGAGAAACCCAGGTAAGCCACGTGGAAAATTGGCAAGAATATGTTTGATTATCTTAATATGACCCAAAAGTCTGTTTTCTAGTGGCATTAAGGGATAAAGTTGGACTAATTAAATATTAAATCTGAAAGGGAAACTTTTGAAAGACATAGAGACATAATCATCAAATTGCCATTTACATTTATTTGTTCACCTTGTGAAACACATTTGCATTGTAATCCATGGGGATTTATTTAAAACCAAATTTCGTATTGTTATCCAGCTAAAGTCAAGAATACATAAGTGTACTTTGGAGGTGTACAGGTATTTCTTACCTGGATAAGAACTACTATTTTAAAAAAATATTACATCTAATGAGTATATTTCTGCAAGTTTTATGAATTCAAATAAAAATTCCACAAAGGAGTTATGAGCTGAGGTACCAAACAGACCCATGCTATTAGCATACTTGATTAAGCCTGTCTTCTATACTATTGATCCCATAAAGAATCTGTTGAAGGGCCACATTTGTCCCATTTATCCCCAAGATTGCAAGTTGGTTTAGAGGTCAAAACTACTGCAAGTACAAAATTGAGTGAGAGAATGAATAAAAGGATGAAGCTCAATTTCAGCTTCTTTTAGTTGCCATTGTGATTTTTCTCATTTTTAAAATGATGCCAATGCTTTCTGAATCCGTTTCTACTTTCTAGAAGTTCCAATTTGAGGAAGTCATAATTGCATAGATATATTGTCCATTCTCTATACGAATGCACATTTAATAGGGTAACATAAACTCAGTTAAAATAGAAGCCCATTGTTTTAGTAACATGACATAGAAGCATTAATTAACCCATATTGTTACCACTCTTTAAAAGATAAATTTTCCAACAGTCATTTAAATATTATCTTGATGAATGAATACATCTATTTATGATTTAGTTTTAAATATAAATGCTAATTTGAAGTTTTGCAGCTTGATTCAACACTTGGTTTTTTACCACAACTCAGAGTATTTTCATTTTATGATGTGTATGAAGAGTTATCCATTTCTAAAAAGCATGTAATTTGATATTCTTACTCAAATTTATTAGAATACATTTCTGGTTGTCACTTCTATGTATCAGGTATCTAATATCACCAAGTAACTAAGATTCATAAAATTCATATTTTAAGAATTAATGAATTGTCTTGAAATAATGTGTTTCAGCAAGCAGTTGAAGTTTATTCACTACACAAATACTTTGTTCAATAAACTTTTGAGTGAATCTTATGTACTTGCCATCACACAGGTCGCTAGGGATACAAAGTTGAAAGACAATGCCCCAAAAAGTATCGTCTAGTGGGAGAATCAGACAAAGCAAGTAGACAGTGTTTTGGAAGAAGAAATAGAGTGCCATTGAATTATGTGCCTGTCTTGAAGAAAAAGCAGTAGGTAGGCAAAGAGAAGATTACCCCAGGAGGATCAGCAAAACCGAGAGGAGAGAGAGAGAGAAGCTTTTCCATGAGGAACTGCCTTCATTCGGTTTAACTGGGCTGTGAGGCACAGGAAGTGTTGGTGGAAACGCTGGAAGCAGGGTGATAAACCGCAGGAAGAAGGATGTGGTAGAATGTGCAGCATTAATTCTGGAGAGAATTGATCAAAACTGCTCCTAAAATGATATCAGAAGGGGTTGAGAAGGGCAGCTGGACAGGGGGATATTAATGACAGGTCTCGGAGACTTACCGGATGTAACTTAAGAGTGGGGTATGGCATCATTCGGAGAAGGCAATGGCAACCCACTCCAGTACTCTTGCCTGGAAAATCCCATGGGCAGAGGAGCCTGGTGGGCTGCAGTCCATGGGGTCCCTAGGAGTCGACACGACTGAGCAACTTCACTTTCACTTTTCACTTCATGCATTGGAGAAGGAAATGGCAACCCACTCCAGTGTTCTTGCCTGGAGAATCCCAGGGATGGGGGAGCCTGGTGGGCTGCCGTCTATGGGGTCACACAGAGTCGGACACGACTGAAGCGACTTAGCAGCAGCAGCAGCAGCATGGCATCATTCTCAGTTGAAGCTAGGTAGCAGCACTTTTCCTGATATTAGGGGCAAGGTGTTGGTGTTACTGTGGCTCAAATCAGATTACAGAGTTTAAAAAGAAAATTTCCTGTAACATTGTATATTTTCATGGTTCAATGAGTAATTATTTCTTTGATTTAAAGAGAGAAAAAGTAACTCATTTAATCTGTCGATTAATGTTTTAAGACAAAAATAAAATTAAGAGGAATTGTACATTTTTAACAGTGAGTTTTGTTAAAGAATTTTTTTTTTTGGAAATATTTATAACAAAACACTAAGGAAGACTTGAAATGGCTTAACATGTCTCATTGTCTATGATGGTGAACACAGGAGAGATTGAAGCAGCCATAATGATTGTCAAGTTCATTTCATTCAGATTTCATCATGTCTGAATGCCAAACAGTAGATTGAATTGCTGAATTATAAATCTGCTTTGGGCACTAGGTTGACTAAAATAACTGGCCTCTACACTGGAACTCTGATTTCAGTTTTCTTAATGACCTAATTGAATTGATCAATTGGTTATTCAGTCTGTTGTTCATTCATTTAACTATAATTAGATGACTCTAGGTCCCGTATAGACTTGAACTAAATATCTGTATAATTAGAGACATTGGCTTTTAATGGAATAAATTGGACTAAAATGTACTTTGAGTGATTTTTCTCTATAATATTTATTTTTATTGGAATAAATTTTAATACAAACCATTCCAAAAGGCATATTACTTATAAGGAAAACCATGCTTGGGGGGTTTAAAAGAGTTTCAGAATTTGTTCATCAAGAAAAATTTATTAACTGATAGGTGCATTAAACTTTGTAGTTTGATTAAACGTTACCTATATTTCAAAGTTGTTTACACTTTGCTACCATTTAGCTGTATAATTTCTACAAAAGAATGGTCTGTAGAGGAAATAAAAAAGACATGTTCTTTGTTTTGAGATTTATGATCGAACCAGTTAATTCATGTAGCCATATGACTAACATAACACAAGGAATGGTAAATTCAGGTAAACCTCTCTAGTTTCAAATCAATACAGACAAGGAATTACATCAGTTCTAGGTGGAAAATTTGCAGGATCTTTATAAAGATGATTACTGTTCTAGATCATCAGGAAGTAACCCTTTGTAGAATGATAATAGCAGATGATAAATCTGGAGTTAGAAACTGAACCCACCTTATGAAGAACCTTGAATCCCATGTCTAGGAAGTTAGACTTGGTACTATTCACTTTGTTGGTGATTGGGAATGCTCAAAGGTTTTTGTTTTTTTTTTTTTAATTTTATTTTATTTTTAAACTTTACATAATTGTATTAGTTTTGCCAAATTTTGAGGAATGAATTTCAAGGCAGAAACACGCACTCAGGAAAACAAACACGAAAGTGAAGAACACATAACATTAATGTATTACCTGATAATTTGGGATCATACTTAATGTTTTTTCCTGTGTTGAAGGATTTTCCCATTGTTTGCTCTCTTTTTTTAGTCTACCTTTGAATAAAACTATTCCCTATATATATATATATTTATATATATATATATATATGTATATATTTTACCCTGCTATAAACAGGGTAAAATAATTTCTTATGCTTCTCTTTTATATGTGCTTAGAAAAAGCAATGTTCTATGCAGCCCTGTTTACTATAGCTAGGACATGGAAGCAACCTAGATGTCCATGGGCAGACAAATGGATAAGAAAGTCGTGGTACATATACACAATGGAGTATTATTCAGCTATTAAAAAGAACACATTTGAATCAGTTCTAATGAGGTGGATGAAATCAGAGCCTATTATACAGAGTGAAGTAAGTCAGAAAGAAAAACACCAATATAGTACATTAATGCATATATATATATATATAATTTAGAAAGATGGTAATATCTTTAGACATTAGTGTCTTTAGAAAGACTCTATACACGAGACAGCAAAAGAGACAGATATAAAGAACAGACTTTTGAGCTCTTGGGAGAAGGCAAGGTTGGGATGACTTGAGAGAATAGCATTGAAACATGTATATTACCATATGTCAGATAGATCAGCTGTCCAAGTTTGATGCATGAAACAGGGTGCTCAGGGCTGGTGCACTGGGACAACCCAGAGGGATGAGATGGGGAGGGAAGTAGGAAGGGGGTTCAGGATGGGGAACACAGGTACACTCATGGCTGATTCATGTCAATAGGCAAAAACCACCACAATATTGTAAAGTAATTAGTCTCCAATTAAATAAATTTAAAAAGAGAGCAAAATAGAAGACCATATTATTTTTTAACTGTGTGACCTTTGTGTTTCCTAACTATTATACCAGATATAATCCAGATTATATGAAGGGCTTAGCATATGGGATATCATATATATTTCAGTGGATTAGGTTCACATTGAATTACTACTGATTAATCAATGAATATTTAAAATTCCCAGTTTGAACTATTATTATAGTAAAAGTTGTAAAACAAGCAGGGAACCTGACATGAAAGTACAAGCCTCTGTCTCCCCACTTGCCGGCTGTGCAATTAGAGCAAATTGCTTAATCTAAGTCTACATTTATTAACCTTCCTAAATGCAGAAAGTAACATCATACATTTCACAGGGTGGTTATGAAGCTTCAATTTTATTGACCAAGTGCAATGCCTGGAATTACCAAACCCTTAGTAACTATCATTACTTTGGCATCCTAGAAATTCCAACTTTAAAGATTTTGGTTCTCATGTCAAGATTATCTTTCTGACAATAATTTACTTGACTGATTCTGGATATCTGAACATTCATTTACCTACTGGTAGTTAATTGCACATGGTTTGTGCTACTTATCCACAGTAGTCTCTTTCTGCATTTCCTTTACACATCTATTAGAAGTCAGAGTATCCCATACCTATTTCCTCTCTAGTAACTCATTGATATCTGATTTGAATCCTTACCTGTCCATCAACATAATTTCTCAGGCTATATGAGATATCACAAAAGGCACTGACTTAGCAGAAAGGTTTCGCAGATGGATAAGACTTCTTAGTTTGTCTTCTTTATTAGTTACTACCAATTAGTTCAATCCTCTAAAATTCTTATTTTCTTTATCTGTTAAGAGGTTGCAGTAGATCAGCCTTTCCAAATCTTCTTAGTACCAGGAATCATTTTTATTATTATATGCACATTCATCCCCAACTCTGCCTTAATGATTGTAATGTTTAAGAGTAGAAATTTTCTAGACAAATTCTAATGATTAAAAACTTTAAAGCCAATGCTAAAACATAACAAGTACAGGCCAAAAAATGATCTCATAAAATAGGATATTGTTCTACTAGACTGCCTTTAAAAGCAAGTTTTAAGTCAGTTTATTTTTGCATAGAAACCTGACCGAAAGAAAATCTGATACTTTTTATTGTGTACTGCCCATTTAGTGAATAAAGTTTATGACATGATTTGCCTCCAACCCCAGATGATAACTTTATCCTGCCCTTTTGGAGAGCCTGAATTGAGAAGAGCACAGAAACCAGTGGACACTCATGTTATATTATATGAGTTAGTTATTCATATATTAGTTATTAGATCTTGAAACTAATGCAGGATAACGAAGATAACCAGTGTTTCACAGAGTTGATGAAATCCCATTCAGATGCAAGAAAGTCTCAAATATTTGTAAGTTAAAGCTGACGTACTATTGGATATGTAAGACCATGAGTAGATAATATCCATTTGGTTTTTGAATTTGTTAATAAGTACCTGGGGTAATCAACAAGGTCCAAGTTGAAAGTACTTGGAATACTGGCGGGGTGGGGGGGGGCGGTCTATGACATTTTATTGCTGTTTCATACTAATGTCACTAGTGATCTTTTCTTCACAAAATCCACTAGTTTTTCTCTGTTTATTGATTATGTATTCTAATCTTAACTCTCATTCCCTGAAAGGTTATTGTTTCACATAAGGTTAAAAGCAAAAACGATGTGCTTGAGAGTGTTTGAATACTCATTTCTTTAGAAGGAGAGAGCTTGTCTTTTCCTAAGGGTCTACTGGGCTGGCATATGGTCAGCTCTACATTTAGTAGGAATATGACACTTAGCAGCTCTGGATCAGGTAGTCTTCCCTAACTCATACATAAACAAGATGCTTTCTCTAAGGATGTTTGGAAGCAAAACATAGCCTCTAAGTACAGACGTCACAAAAAATTAACAAAACTGGTAGCCTGTCTTCTTCAGTCCTATTAGAAAGACATTCTTTAGTTAAGAGTATAACTTTGCTGATTGAACATTGGCCAAATAGGAAATATTTCAAATACTTTTGGTTGGTTCTTTATAAGGAAAAAAAAAGTTAGAATAACAAATTACTTTTCTGCAAAGTTTTAAGTGCTGCATTATGCATTTATATAAATTATGAAGATTTCTGGGTTCCCTAAACTAACTTTGACACATCATAATGGCAACATTTGTTTTCTGCGATTCTACTGTCAGCTGTAAAATTAAAAAAAAAATCATTCTATAAAAGAAAAATCACTTCCTTCAGATCTGCTATAAAATGAAACTGATAGACTCAGATTTTGCCTGTGAGACAGAAGGGCTATATCCACATGCCAATGACAAGAATAGACATTCCCTCTCTTCTTCCAAGCTCTAACTACAAATAGAAATATGTGTGTGTACATGGAGAAGAAAAGAGGAAATATGAACAGATGTAAGAGTATTTACAGAGAGAGGATGCCATTTTTAGTAATGAATTGGTGTATAAATGAGGAAGGAAACTAACAGAATCCTAGAGCTTCTAAGAAATGGCTCCCTTTTTCCTCTCTGTTCAAAGCTCCTTGGCTTTCTGCCTGATGGAGTTGTTGTTTTTTTCTTTTATGGGGGGTGCTCCAAGATTGGAGTCTCTGTTTCCCCCAGTCCTGTGGGAATCTTGTAATCAAATCCAGATGGGCTTCAGGGTCATTTTCCCTGAAGATTCCCAGGCCCTTTGTCAGGTCCTCAGATTGGGAAGCCTGATGTGGGGTTCCAAACCTTCACAGCAGTGGGAGAACTTTTTTGGTCTTATTGTTCTTGAGTTGGTGGGTCACCCACCTGACGGGTATGGGGTTTGATTTTGTCGTGAGTGTGCTTTTCCTGCCGTCTTGCTGCAGCTGCTTCTTGGCCTTTGGACTTGGGATATCTTTATGGTGGTTTCCATCATTCTCCTGCAGTTGGTTGTTCAACAACTAGTTGTGATTTTGGTGCTGTCGCAGGAGGAGATGAGTGCACACCTTTCTACTCCACCATCTTGAACCAGAAGCCAATTTTTTTTTTTAATAAATTAGTTTTGATTCCTGTGATCCATGTGAATTAGGCTGATTTTTAATAAAAGACGTGCTAAATACAGAGTTCAGTTCAGTTCAGTCGCTCAGTCCTGTCTGACTCTTTGCGACCCCATGAATCGCAGCACGCCAGGCCTCCCTGTCCATCACCAACTCCCGGAGTTCACTCAGACTCATGTCCATCGAGTCGGTGATGCCATCCAGCCATCTGATCCTCTGTCGTCCCCTTCTCCTCCTGCCCCCAATCCCTCCCAGCATCAGAGTCTTTTCCCATAAGTCAACTCTTCGCATGAGGTGGCCAAAGTACTGGAGTTTCAGCTTCAGCATCATTCCCTCCAAAGAAATCCCAGGGCTGATCTCCTTCAGAATGGACTGGTTGGATCTCCTTGCAGTCCAAGGGACTCTCAAGAGTCTTCTCCAACACCACAGTTCAAAAGCATCAATTCTTCGGCGCTCAGCCTTCTTCACAGTCCAACTCTCACATCCATACATGACCACAGGAAAAATCATAGAGAGGTAGGAGGAGTTTAATGGACTTTTTGGCTCAAACCACTTGCCACATGGCTTGGTGGTAAAGAATCCACCTGCCAATGCAGGAGACACAGGTTCAATCCCTGGGTCAGGAAGATCCCCTGGAGGAGGGCATGGCAACCCACTCCAGTACTCTTGCCTGGAAGATCCCATGGACAGAGGAGTCTGGCAGGCTACAGTGCATGAGGTTGCGAAGAGTTGGAGCTGACTGAGTGATCACAAATGCACACACATTTTAGGGCACTTACTTACGTTTGAAAACACATAGTGGCTGCTGAATTTCCTGAAACAGAACTATTTGGGGGATGGCTAAGGAGCCAGCAGGTGGACAGTAAGTGAGCTTGAAACTGAGGATATAGACACAGGAAACTAGCTCTGTGAAGTTAAATCAATTTGTAACTCTTATGCCTGGGAAGAAATCAAAGCGAATATCCTATGATAGCCTGCAGTGCCCTTTTATTTCCAGCTGGAAAAGTGTTTTACATTCCAGTGAAGCAAGAATTTAATAAGGAAAACAAGAGTATACAATGGTGGGAGGGGGGAGGTTTTACATTCAGAAAGCATAACAATTAAAAGCAAGGAGTAGTAATTCTGAGGAAGACAGTCATTAAGTTGTAAAAGCCGGGTTTTTTTTTCTGGCTGACAGATATCAACAGTCCATCATTAATTTTCTCTGTGCCTCAGTTATTGTTTAGATTCTGCCATGTAAGCTTAGTGTCAATATTCCTAAAGAGTAGTTTAGGAAAATGGCCTCATTATGAAAATTAAATAAATCATTGTCATTATAGGGTAAGGATGCTTTCCAGTTTGCCCTGGGTAGTGTTGGTCATACCCGATGTCCTATAATAATTATAGAGTCACCTTTCATTCTGAAACATATCCCAGGTTGCATAATTTATATATTCAACCTGGTCATGGATCATGAAGGAACACAAAATTATGTGATCCCAAGGCATTTGGGAAAACCTGTGAATGATGAGAGTCAAACCTAGCTTCTAGCTTGCCAAACAGATTCAATAAATTTGGCCAATATAAAGGCTAATAGAAGCCTGTGTAAAAACCTATTTTGTTTTGGGAAATACTTTAAATGGGAAATACTCTCTTCACTTTCACTAGCGCACTTTCTCTGTGTCTCTTTAGGGCATGTGCTCTGAAAATGGTTGAGTTCTTCTTTCTGAATATGTGAAGTGTAAGTTAAATATGTCAGGTTATATGTTTCAAGATGCTTTTTGACTTACAATAGCAAGTTAGCAGTGATAGGAGATTCTTAAGTTTTGCATTCTTCCCTAACTGATGGTTGATGATGGATGGGGAAGAAGGGGAGGAGGAAAGGGGTATATTTAACTTATTCCTACTTCTACCTGAAAGGTGCAAAATTATCCCCATGTTGAAAGGAAATGGGCTTCTGGAACATCTAAGAAAACTGGGTGATTTATTCGGACTGTAGCTTTGTCAGTTCTTCAAAGTATGGTCTGTGAATCCCTGGCGTTTCTCAAGATGGGGTTAGAAGATCTTTAAGGTCTAACCTTTTTTAATAATAATCCTAATATGTTTGGGTTTTTTTTTTTATTTTAGTGACTGAGAATGTCTTTGAAGTAGTAAAAATTATGAATTTTATTAATTTTTAATTCTTAAATGCATGCCTTTTTAATATTCTGGATGTCAAGATGGGAAATGTACTCAAGATTATCAAAGTACACAGTTTTCTTTGAGGAGTAAACACTTACGTGATCATTTGAGATTCAAGATGAATTAGCTACTTCTTTTTTTTTTTTCAGAACATCATTTTTACTTGAAAGGACAATCAACAGGAAAACTGTAGCTATTCAGATTTGAGTACTAGTTAGACATTTTCTCAAAAATGAGCGAAGTGAGTCAGTCAGTGCGAGGAAAACAGCATTTGCTGCCAACTATGAAATTCAAGCTTTTAGGTTAAAATTAGAAATTTGGAAATCTTGTATCTGCCACTGGGATCTTGACAGCTTTGCAACGTTAAAAGACCTTTCTAATGGGATTGGTTGTGATAGTAACAAATGAGATTTTGTGATACTGTATAATGAAATGTGTCAACATTTGGAAGATCTGTCTAATTCATTGTACCATTCCAAATGACCATTGATTGATGTGACAGAATCAAGCATGGGCAAAAATATGTTCAAAATGCAAGGTAGACTGATGGATTTTTATATAACATAGCACAGAATGTTTATTGATACGATGTCAGATTTCACATTACAACTTTCAGGAAACTATTGAGTTTTTTTGCCGTCTTAAAGGATAAAATCTGCAATTCTCTGAAAAGGCTGTTAAAAATACACCTCCCTCTTCCAACTACACATCTATTTGAGGTCATATTATTGGCATGTAATTCAGCCAAATCTACATATCAAAACAAAGTAAATGCAGAAAGTAACAGAATAATCTAGTCATTTTCCTTTAAGCCACTCATTATACATGTACAGAAATATAAAGTACTACCACTCTTCTCAATTTTACTTTAGAGAGGTGTTTTTTTTTTGTTTTTTGTTTTTAAATATACTGCTTCTGGTGAGATTTGAATAAATAGTTAACAAATAAATATTTTCATCTGTTTTGATTTTTAGTATTGTAACTGTTTAGAGCTATAACCTCTGTACACAGAAGCTCTTTGGTTGCCTCCATAATTTGTAAGAATGCAAATGGTTTCCTGGGACCAGAGAGTTTGAGATCCATTGTTTACATTATTATTCATTTTCCTGATGATTGTATCTACAGTCCTCTCTAACTCAGATACTAGGTTAAGACACAGTAGGCCAGTTTTTTCTTTTTAGAAAGTTATAAAGAAAGGAAGGAAGGAAGGGAGGAGGAAGGAAAAAAGGAAGAAAGGCCTAAGTAAAAGCAGCATGTTGCCATACGATGTTTCTACAATTTAATGCAATCTCTGTGTGTCAAAGATCTGTATCACTGTAATGACTGTTCTCTTTTTATTTCTGTGCCACCCTGTTGGTCTCTGAGGAGGATTAGCTGCACCTCCACCAGCATGACAATGAGATCAGATCAGAGAATCAGGCTAACATTTGCCTCCCAACAGGAAAAAGATAAACTGGATTTTAGTTCAGGCAAATTGTGACTGCTTACAATCCATTTAGAAAACACAGTTGTGACATGTGTGCACTCACTTCCATGGGTATCATATGCAAAAGGTCTGCTTTTGAATTTTTTAATATAAAAATTTACATTAGGAGAAAAATCAGTGTTTTTTTCTGATTTGATTGAAAGCTATTGTGAAATATGTTTTCTCGAATTCACCCTTGCATTTCCTTCCTATTCTTAAATTTAAAACATATTATACGTACATGAAATTACGTGAAACATATGTCAGTTTGAAGAGTAAAAACAGAATGATCATTTGTGTACATATCACCAATTTATGAGATAGAATGTTCCAGACTGGTATTATATGCCATTTCCTTGTGAAATCATGTTTTTTTAATCTACTAGATTTTTTTCATATTCCATTAGCTGAATAACTCCATTTGGGTCTGAATAATCTATACCCATGTAGCAAGGACAAAAATAATTTTATGAATAATTACTAATTCCATCATAGCTCAATTAAAATCTATTTAGTCAACAAAAGTCATGACCTAGAATTTTAAGTTCACTCTGCTCAGGGCTTTCTCATCTATATCATTATTGAGCCTGGAAGGAGAATTTTCATTTTCTCTTAAGTATTTGCTTTGTGCTTTAGTCATTAGCTTTTATAATTTCTTTGTTCCTCATGTAATTTTCAACCACTTTGCAACACCAGAGTTTCAAATAACTCCTTACTCTAAAAATTGTTCTTAATAAAAAAAAAATTTTAGAACTCAGAAAAATCCAAAGATGGAAAGAATAACCACCCACAGTTTTACCACACAAAGATAACCTTGGCAACTGGATCTCCTTTCTTCCCACTTTAAAACTTAAATACATTTTCTTGATGTTCTAAAAAAAATAATAATTTAAAGGAAAAAAATAAGGGGTACAAAGGCGATAGCACCCCACTCCAGTACTCTTGCCTGGAAAATCCCGTGGACGGAGGAGCCTGGTAGGCTGCAGTCCATGGGGTCACTAAGAGTTGGACATGACTGAGCATCTTCCCCTTTCCCTTTTCACTTTCATGCATTGGAGAAGGAAATGGCAACCCACTCCAGGGTTCTCGCCTGGAGAATCCCAGGGACGGGGGAGCCTGGTGGGCTGCTGTCTATGGGGTCACACAGAGTTGGACACGACTGAAGTGACTTAGCAGCAGCAGCAGCAAGTTTAATCGTGTCTCTTTAAATAGCCAGAATCACCCTAATACTGAAAACAAAACAAATAAAAACCAGAAAACAAAAGTCAAAATAAAAACAGCAACCACTCAAAAGGTTACTTGATATTTCAAATTGCTGAGTTTTTGTTTTGTTTTCATGTGTGTGTTTTAGTTATCTACTGCTATATAACAAACCACTCCAAAATGTAGTAACTTCCATTATTATGTCTTATAATTCTGGGGTTTCAGCTGTTCCTCTGCTCATTTCACTTTGATTCACTCAGACACCTTTGACGAAGGTGGAAGGTTTAAGATGGCCTCACTCACATGTCTATTAGCCGGTGTTGGTGTTTGGCTGGAAAACTCAGTCTTCCTCTGCGTGCCTTCTCATCCTCCAGTCGGAAAGAGCAGTATAGTTGTTCAGAAAGAGCCATGGCAGAAACTTGTGAGGCCCCCTGAGGCCTTGTGTTCAGAGCTCATCAATTTAATTCCCAACACAGACAAATAGTCAAGGCAAGATATAGGGTCAGGCCAGATTTAAACCATAGCAAATGTACCCTCAACTCTGGACTGGAGGAGCTTAAACAGTTTGTGATCATATTTAATCTATCACAATGTTGTGAGACATATGAACTATTTACTATTAAAGACTGTTTCTGTTTTAGCTTTGAGGAGTACTTCCATAATCTTAGAATTTATCAGATTCGGTAATTACAGGGAAACATCTTTGGGAAAAGGAAACCAAACTTCTCTGCTAAAGACTGACATTTCTATATGTATGAAGGGTAACACATACGACATGAATGAGATCGTCATATGTGACACGTTGTCATAGGTAACAGATTGTCATATGTGACACATTGTCACATGTAAGGGTTACACATATAACACATGAGGTTGGAGTAATTTAGAATGTATTTGTTGTTGTTTGGTTGCTAAGTCATGCCCTACTCTCTTGTGACCCCATGGACTGTAGCCCACCCACCTCCTCTGTCCATGGGATTCTCCAGGCAAGAACACTGGAGTGGGCTGCCATATCCTACTCCAGGGGATCTTCTCAACCCAGGGATCGAACCTGTGTCTTCTGCATTGCAAGTGGATTTTTACCACTGAGCCACCAGGGAAGCCTAGAATATATGTGCTCCACCTAAAAATAGCAGATGGTGATTTTGTGGCACTGAGCCCAGTGATGCCAATATTTTAAGATAAAGTAAAAAATCTCGTTTTTATGGACGAGGAGGATTCCTACCGTTTTCTGTTTGTACCCATCCTCTTCCATTCATCTGTTGTTGAACATTTAGTTTGTTTCCATGTCTTGGCCATTGTGAACGATGCTGCTGTGTACATGGGATGGCACGCATCTTTTTGAATTATAGTTTTGTCTGGATATATGCCCAGGAGTGGGATTGCTGGATCATATAACAAGTCTGTTTTTCGTTTTTTCAGAAACCTTCCTACTGTTTTCCATAGTGGGTATACCAATTTACATTCTCACCAACAATGTAGGAGAGTTCCCTTTTCTCCACATCAGGGGTTTTATTTTTAAGCAACATTCTCCTTCAAAACATTTTCATTTGATTTGAAAATTCACTTTCAAGCAGGATTATTAAACAAACCACCAGCAATTTTGAAAAACAACTGCGACATTTTATCCAGAATATTGGTTTAATAAAGATTAACACATTTTGAAAATTCTTTCAATATTTTCATTGTGAAGAGTATTTATTTTTGTTGCTGTATCAAGCAGAAACAGATGTGAGAAGACTGAGAAAGTGTGAATTTCTCTTTCTTCATGAAAAGACTATTTTAGATGACAATTACTCTCCCAGTTATTAACAAGGGAGTTGGTGTTCTTTTATTCATCTGCGATCAGCTCATGTGGAGTTGGGTCCAGTCAAGGGAAATTAACAGCAATGTTGACATGTGTCACAGACCTCTTCCCACCTCACTTCTTCCTGATCACCGGCGGCCCGCAGTGAGTGTGCGCATGCTCAGTTGTGTCTCTTTGCAACCCCCCCCCCCCCCCCCCCCCCCACGAACTGTCGCCCTCCAGGCTCCTCTGTCCGTGGGATTTTCCCAGCAGGAATACTGGACTGGGTTGCCATTTCCTCCTCTAGGGGATCTTCTCAACTTAGGGATCGAACCCAAGTCTCTTGTCACTGGTGCCTTGGCAAGAGGATTCTTTACCACTTAGCCACCTGGGAATCCATGGCCCCCAGTACAACCTATTTAAATCTAACATCCTTTGACATTTCCTTGTCACCCCAGTCTTGGCTTTGAAGATGTCATTGCCTCATTTTCTTTGCTTCAACATTTTGCTTTGGGTTGGCAAAATGAAAGATTATATGCTAATTCTATTTAATTCATTAATTTGTAAACAGCCACAGTTAAGCCTTCATAGAGAAATGTGGGTTTTAATGGACACCTGGAAATACAGTTTTTCATATTAAAGAAATAGAAATTTACTTAATGGGTCAGATCAGAGGATATTACATGACTGGGAAGATTTCCTCCAAGTCCACCTTCTGGTAATAATGCTGTTGGTGTGTCCCAGGTGTTAGGAGGGGAATTTATTTGTTAGGTGAAAGAGGAGCTCGTGACTCTCACAGAGCTCTTTCATGACAGTCTTGAACCTTGTGCTTAGGACTTTATATATATATATGATTATTTCACTTGGTATATCATCTTAGCAATTTTTGGATCAAATGAGTCTGAATAGAATGAGTCTTTAGGTTGAAAATGGAGTGCACATATCCAGTGGAATATTGCTCAGCCATAAAAAGAAATATTGAGACATTAGTGGAGATGTTAGTTGACCTAGAGTCTTTCATACAGAGTGATATAAGCCTGAAAGAGAAAAACAAATATTGTCTATTAACCCATATATGTGGACTCTAGAGAAGTCATGCAGTTGAACCTATTTGCAGGGCAGAGGTAGAGAATGGACAGCGGCCGCAGGGTGGGCGATGAACTGGGAGGTGGGAATCGACATGTGGGCGCTGCCATGTGCAAAACAGCCAGTGGGAACCTGCTGTCACCAAGAGCAGGGAGCTCAGCTCAGTGCCCTGTGGTCGTAAAAGGGTTCGGGGGTGGGGGTTGGTTCATGAGGGAGGGGATATATGTATACATACAGGTGGTTCAATTCATACAGCAGGAACAGACATAACCTTGTAAAACAATGATACCTCAGTAAAAAAAGACACCATTTCAGTTGCCTGCTGGTAGCAATGAATAATGTCGTACAGACAGAACAACAGGAGGGTGGGTGATAAACGAGTATGCTCCTCACTTGTCCAAACTCTCAGCCCTAGCGACAAACACATTCTTTGGAAAGCTGTTAGGAATAAACAGAAGGGTTAGAAACAGCTAAACTTATTGTTATAACAACAAACAAACAAACTTCAGTGTAACTTTGTTTGGTCTTGAAGACAACAGATATTTCTCAGTATCTTCTGTGGTACTTGTTTAACAAAGTTCTAATGAGAAAAGGAAAGATATAAGCATCTGAATGCAGAGTTCCAAAGAATAGCAAGAAGAGATAAGAAAGCCTTCCTCAGCGATCAATGCAAAGAAATAGAGGAAACCAACAGAATGGGAAAGACTAGAGATCTCTTCAAGAAAATTAGAGATACCAAGGGAACATTTCATGCAAAGATGGGCTCGATAAAGGACAGAAATGGTATGGACCTAACAGAAGCAGAAGATATTAAGAAGAGATGGCAAGAATACACAGAAGAACTGTACAAAAAAGATCTTCAAGATCCAGATAATCACGATGGTGTGATCACTGACCTAGAGCCAGACATCCTGGAATGTGAAGTCAAGTGGGCCTTAGAAAGCATCACTACAAATAAAGCTAGTGGAGGTGATGGAATTCCAGTTGAGCTATTCCAAATCCTGAAAGATGATGCTGTGAAAGTGCTGCACTCAATATGCCAGCAAATTTGGAAAACTCAGCAGTGGCCACAGGACTGGAAAAGGTCAGTTTTCATTCCAATCCCAAAGAAAGGCAATGCCAAGGAATGCTCAAACTACCGCACAATTGCACTCATCTCACACGCTGGTAAAGTAATGCTCAAAATTCTCCAAGCCAAGCTTCAGCAGTACGTGAACCGTGAACTTCCAGATGTTCAAGCTGGTTTTAGAAAAGGCAGAGGACCCAGAGATCAAATTGCCAACATCCGCTGGATCATGGAAAAGCAAGAGAGTTCCAGAAAAACATCTATTTCTGCTTTATTGACTATGCCAAAGCCTTTGATTGTGTGGATCACAGTAAACTGTGGAAAATTCTGAAAAAGATGGGAATACCAGACCACCTGACCTGCCTCTTGAGAAACCTATATGCAGGTCAGGAAGCAACAGTTAGAATTGGACATGGAACAACAGACTGGTTCCAAATAGGAAAAGGAGTATGTCAAGGCTGTATATTGTCACCCTACTTATTTAACTTCTATGCAGAGTACATCATGAGAAACGCTGGGCTGGAAGAAGCACAAGCTGGAATCAAGATTGCCAGGAGAAATATCAATCACCTCAGATATGCAGATGACACCACCCTTATGGCAGAAAGTGAAGAGGAACTAAAAAGTCTCTTGATGAAAGTGAAAGTAGAGAGTGAAAAAGTTGGCTTAAAGCTCAACATTCAGAAAACGAAGATCATGGCATCTGGTCCCATCACTTCATGGCAAATAGATGGGGAAACAGTGGAAACAGTGTCAGACTTTTTTTCGGGGGGGCTCCAAAATCACTGAAGATGGTGATTGCCGCCATGAAATGAAAAGACGCTTACTCCTTGGAAGGAAAGTTATGTCCAACCTAGATACCATATTGAAAAGCAGAGACATTACTTTGCCAACAAAGGTCCATCTAGTCAAGGCTATGGTTTTTCCAGTGCTCATGTATGGATGTGGGAGTTGGACTGTGAAGAAAGCTGAGCACCAAAGAATTGATGCTTTTGAACTGTGGTGTTGGGGAAGACTCTTGAGATTCCCTTGGACTGCAAGGAGATCCAACCAGTCCATTCTAAAGGAGATCAGCCCTGGGATTTCTTTGGAAGGAATGATGCTAAAGCTGAAACTCCAGCACTTTGGCCACCTCATTAGAAGAGTTGACTCACTGGAAAAGACTCGACTCATTGGAAAAGACTCTGATGCTGGGAGGGATTGGGGGCAGGAGGAGAAGGGGACGACAGAGGATGAGATGGCTGGATGGCATCATCGACTTGATGGATGTGAGTTTGAGTGAACTCTGGGAGTTGGTGATGGACAGGGAGGCCTGGCATGCTGCGATTCATGGGGTCACAAAGAGTCAGACATGACTGAGCGACTGAACTGAACTGAATGTATTATTTTTAATCTTATATCTCAAGCCACAGAAGCAATAAACAAAGCAGATTGAAGTGGAATGGATATTTTTTTTGTTGTTATTAAGTCACTAAGTTGTATCTGACTCTTTTGCAACCCTATGGACTGTAGCCCTCCAAGCTCCTTCTGTCCATGGAGTTTTCTAGGCAAGAATACTGGAATGGGTTGCCATTTCCTTCTTCAGCAGATCTTTCCAGCCCAGGGATCAAACCCATGTCTCCTGCATTGGCAGGTGGATTCTTTACCACTGAGCTACCAGGGAAGCCTGGAATAGATATTCGTGGCAGGCAAACTGAAAACAACAAAGAGCTTCGGGTGATGATGTTTAGGAAAGTTACTGATACTGTCGTGTTCTTTAATGACAATCAGTCAACAGGACCTGTAGCCTGCATGAGTGACTTGTAGTCTCAAGCTTTTTCCCTTTGCCTTTACCATGGTGTTATCAGCAGCCAAGAATATTTTAATATCGTAATCTTAGAAACTAAACATGGAAAAACACTTCTAGGAGTCTATTTTATAAATTTCATCTTCATCTTTCCATTTTTCTTTCCTTCCTCTTCTTCACAGCATTTTGTTAAAAAAAAAAATGGTTCCAGCTATATCATTTTTCTTTTCAATATCATAACAGATGTGATCTTGTGTTTTCTCCCATAGATCCGGGACTGCACAGGCAGCTGTATTTTCTGCAAAGGCCATCAAATGTAGTAGCCATCGAAGGAAAGGATGCTATCTTGGAGTGCTGTGTTTCTGGCTATCCTCCCCCAAGTTTTACCTGGCTACGAGGAGAGGAAGTCATCCAACTCAGGTATGATAAATTTGCAAGACTTTCATGAAGTATGTGCTCCTGTTTCACTTTGATATAAGTATCTATTAATACTAGGGGTTTAGATGATAATTGAATAGTCTTTTCACATTCTTGGCATTAGAACATGAAAGACATTTTTTATTGTTTAGTTGCTAAGTCACATTCTACTCTTTGTGACCCCATGGACTGTAGCCTGCCAGGCTCCTCTGTCCATGGGATTTTCCAGCAAGAATACTGGAGTTGCCAACTCATCCTCCAAAGGATCTTCCCAATCCAGGGATTGAATCCTACCTTTCCCACATTGACAGGCGGATTCTTCACTACTGTACCACCACCTGGGTAGAGTGAAAATCCATGAGATCAATTATAAAAGGAAATTTAGAAAGCCAGGGTTGCCCTTGAGATAGTCCTACCCACAGAGCCTTCAGAGAAGGTACTTTGGAGGATCTGAATCTAAGGAGGTGGTATAGAGAGTCCCAGCTATAACAGACATTCAAGATAAAAACAGAACTTGGCTGGATTCAAGTTACCAGATGTTAGTATTATGGCTTAGTTAGAAAGAAAACTCTTAATAGAATGAAACACAGTTGGAAGCATTTTGATCAAAATGGATTGGTTTTCATTTTAGAAATTAGTTTTATTGATTTTGAGATTTGATGTGGTACTTTTAAACACATGTTTTATAGCAAAATGGGTTCATAGGCAGTAAGTTCATCTGTAAGTTTCGTCTGCCTGGAGTATTTTTTTATATAACAACACTGCATTGTATGGTATCACAACACTTCTGAGAATATGAATGCATGCAGTAAATCTGGTTGCAGCTTCCACATGTGAAGAGGTGTTCTCCAAATATGACCAGGCATGCACAGTGCAGTATGACATGTAACTTTGTACAAAGATTACTAAGTTGGATGTCAGGACATAGGGCATGGACCCCTACTGGGAGGAATCACTTCTCTGGACCTTCAGTTCTCAAACCCAAAAATGAGAGAATCAAGCCACATTATATCTTGTTTCTTTTCAGGACTAACATTAATTTTAAGTTTGAGTGAGTGAGTGAAATTTGCTCAGTCGTGTCCGATGCTTTGCAACCCCATGGACTATACAGTCTGTGGAATTCTCCAGGCCAGAATACTGGAGTGGGTAACCTTTTCCTTCTCCAGGGATCTTCCCAACCCAGGGATCGAACCCAGGTCTCCCACATTGCAGGCGGATTCTTTACCAACTGAGCCACAGGGAAGCCCAAGAATACTGGAGTGGGTAGCCTATCCCTTCTCCTGCGGATCTTCCCGACCCAGGAATTGAACCGGGATCTCCTGCATTGCAGGAGGATTCTTTACCAACTGAGCTATGAGGGAAGCCCTAATTTCAAGTTTAATCTGCTTCATTTCTTTGATTACAGTCTTCCAATGGGAGTGTCTTACCTTGAAGGAATTTTTGACCAATAGATGCACTATTATCAAGCTCCCAGGAAACAGAGCCCCGGATTTTATAATTTGAGTTTTTATGGAGTTCATTTAAACCTTTAGATACCTTGTCTTATATAAACATAAATTAATCTGCTCTCTAATGTCATATGCCTTCTGTCTTATAGGTCCAAAAAGTATTCTTTATTGGGTGGAAGTAACTTGCTTATCTCCAATGTGACAGACGATGACAGTGGAACTTACACCTGTGTTGTCACATATAAAAATGAGAATATTAGTGCTTCTGCAGAGCTCACAGTCTTGGGTAAGTGAATGACTTGAAATGAGTTTACCTTGTACCCTTCAAAATATATCACCATGATGCTATGAATATCATTCAAATGCTTCCTATGTTTATTACTGTCAAATTGCAAAGTCCCAATACTCCATATGTGTCCTTGCTCTATGTTGATTAGTTACACAGGGGTTGAATGCAGTTTTTGAATCCTTGCTCATTGATTAAAATCCAGATATATCACTGCTTGGTCTAATTATTCCAGTTATATAACTAAAACCTATTAAAATTATTATCAAGCAAAAGTGGTAAATATCAAATGAGAGGTTCCAAAATATCTGGGAGAAATAAATAAGAGAAACAGTAGAAAAAATTAGGTACTTGAGCAGAAAAGTTAAATGTCATTTGAGATGACTAGGTTTCTGACATTAAACTCAGATGTATTGGTAAAGTTGTTTAGTTAAGATGGAAATACTGTAAATGTTAGATTGAAAATAAACCATTAAAATCAAATACTTCTAAAGAAAGCTTGCATAGCAAGAATCTAAATAAATGTCAGAGGCACGGATAAGTTCGTTAAATTGAGATAGGCAAAGTCATTGTGTCTCCTTGCAAATAAATAATTCTCATATGTGGTAGCTACTGAGTCGAACAAAATGTTGTGTTATCTACCCGGTTTCTTTTAACCAGCTTAATTTGAATCATGCAGTTTAGGGAAAGTGCTTTAATATTTGAATTTCAATTGCTTTCTCCTGTAGCAACAAGAAAAACTTGTTTATCAGTCTTTGAATTTTTTTCCTCTGAAATCTTTTTACCATTTAAAGAGTCTAGGAAAAATCATAGGCTTTCTAAAAATTATTCAGTAGAAATGAAAAGGTACAGTCTACTGATTATATCTGCTAACCTATATTGTAATATTACTAGGCTATACATTTTGCTTTAAAGTTTGCATTTGGCTTTAAAGTTTGTTCAGAAAATGCTTTCATCTGTACACAGTGTAATAATGTATACGATGGGTGAGGGAATGTTTTCTTTGTTCTTTGATCAAACCGTAACCATTCGACTAAGAATAAGCAAAGGACTTTAATTATTTGGTCTTAGAGATAGCATTATTCTAAGTAAAATATCAGCTAACTTCAAAATGGCAACAATTTAATTTACTCTTATTTTATATGGAAGTTTTTTTGTGAAACAACTTTTGCATTTGTAACATCAAAGTACTGGTATTACAGATCGGTTACCATAGAAATTATCTTGTATTTTACTGATTATAAGAGAAATGTGGTTATAGAATGAGCTAGAATTTGTAGTGACCTGAGCTAAACCTCTAAGTGCAAATACATGGTCTAATTAATCAAATTAATTCATTACTTAGACATGCAATGCTTCATTGATATTTAAATCAAACATCTATAAATACTGACTTCTGAAGATAAGCTTGCCAAGAAACACATGTATGGACACATGTATGTATGCACACATTTTGACTTCTGTGTCATCTTCCTTTGGGCATTCCTGTGCATGTATGTATGTTCTCTAGTCCTTGATTATTGAGCATTATTTTGTTTTGAAGTTTTATTTTTTCAAAAAGCAAGCACTGAGCTGACTTACCATTTTTATCAAGTTTTGTCACGTATTTGTTTATATCCTGAGGAAAAGTGTCAAAGAAAATTTATACTCTCACCAGCAGAACCAGAGTTTACCCCTCAGGAGAGACCATTCTCTAACAATTTATCAAATTGTCTGTTAATTCTAACTTGCATTTTTATTAAATCCTTATTGTTTTTATGATTTTCATGGACATTTTCATTTTATATTTTATGACTGGCTATCCATGTTTTGTGGTCTTTATACATTTACTGAAATAGTCATGTTTGTTGATTTGCAGGAACTCTTTATGTAGAAGAATAGCAATGATTTGTATGCTCTGAGTATGTGTATATCTGCTGTTGTTCTGATTTGGTTCAATTTTATATAAGATACCAAGTCTTTCTCTTTATGGTTGCCTTTAGACTTTATTCTGAATGTATTCTGTTTCTAAAAATCTATTATCAATTGCAGGTTGAATATATAAATTAGATGCATTATTAAATTTTAAATATAGATAGAGCTGTGTTTTTGTCTTGAGTCTCTTTCCTTTTTCCTCTATCCCCCGCTTCTTTCTTTTACTTCCTTCCCAAATCTTCTTGGTAACTGGCTATACATTTTAAGGATTTCCCACAGATTTAATATGATTTAGAACTGTTGTAGAAGGCATGGTGTAATGTGTGATGTGGTTGTTGATAACATTGTTTTATCTGTTCTATTCAGGCTTTAAAATACGTGTTGATACAGTAAAATATTTGATATAGTTTTTGATTCTTCTAATAATGAGTTGGCCAAAAAATTCATTTGGGTTTTTCTGTAACATTTTATCATTCAAGGTATATATATTTATAATGAAGCTCATCCTGTAAGACTGAGTTCATATGGAAAATATAATTTGTTACTTTTTTAAGGAAAAAAATAACTTCATTATCAGTGTTAACTCATGTTTGGTTTTCATTATTTTAAAGAATTTATGCATAATTTTAAGTTATTCATCTAATGGGCTTCCCTGGTGGCTCAGAGGTTAAAGCATCTGCCTGCAATGTGGGAGACCTAGGTTCGATCCCTGGGTTGGGAAAATCCTCTGGAGAAGGAAATGGCAACCCATTCCAGTACTCTTGCCTGGAAAATCCCATGGATGGAGGAGCCTGGTGGGCTACAGTCCATGGGGTTGCAAAGAGTCGGACACGACTGAGCGACTTCACTTTCACTTTTCACTTTAAGTTATTAATCAGATAAAATCCCACAGGAAATCCAAGCATGTGCTTATACATTTTAATCAAGCATTTTTCTTTAAAAAGAAAAAAAGATTCTTTTTAACAACTGTATTCATTTTGGGCTGTGCTGGGTCTTTGCTTTTTCAGCTGGCTTTCTCGCGTTGCAGTGCGCGGGGGACACTCTAGTTGCGGTGCCTGGGCTTCTGGTCGAGGCGGCCTCTCTCGTTGGGGAGCTCGGGCTCTCGGACACTACGTGGGCTCATGGGTGGGGCTCGCAGGCTCTGGAGCTCTGGGGAGAGCACACTTAGTTGCTCCACAGCATGTGGGATCTTCCCCAATCAGGGATTGAACCCGTGTCTCCTGTGTTAGCAGGAGCCACCAGGGAAACCCCAAACGTGTATTTTATCAGACTCTTGTTTTGCCTTTCAACTCAGTCTTTTCTTAGACTGTCTTTACATGTGAACTGGCATGAAGTAACAGATTATTCAAGTAGGATATAATTTTACATACAAGATAAAGAAATATGCTGTGGTTTTTGTCAGGAGTTTCAGAATTAATGTTCATTAAATATAAGTTAAAATATTTGCATCCTAAAGTGGAATTTGAAATTGCCATAATACATAAACCTATTGAAGAGATCTGTATTAGACAAGATTAAGGACAATCATGTTTGAAATAAATAAAATATAAATAATTTATGGTTAATAATAACCATTTATATAATGTTTCTGACCTATAAGAATAACCAGCAATACAGTATTGGTAGCCCTGTTTTGAGTACATGCACTGTGCTGGGTTTTGGAAAGGCTACACAAAGGTTTGAGGTCTGGCTTTGATGCAGTTGCTATATAGTTACAGATTCATGCATTCAGTTGTCTTCCTCACTTTCACAGTAAGGTTTTTCCCTTGTTGCATGTGAACATTGAATCTGAAGCTATGAAGAACTGGTAGTCTTTGCTCTCATAAAAGAAAGAACCTCAAAAGTGATGGTGACAGGAGAAAGCTTGAGATTACAGTTACAGAGGGAGAGTCTTTGGATGCTATTGCCAGATTATATTTTGTTTAAATCACTAACGCCATGATTATTTTTAAACTCTAGCTTTTCTAAAAAAGGAACTAAAGAATGGTATACTGTCAGTTCTTATCTTCAAAATGTCCAGACTTCTGGCTTAAGAACTATAATCATCATTCCTGAATATATGTACATGCTTTTTTGTATCTATCTAGTACCCTCATGCACACTTCTCTACATATATTAAGACAACCCTTAATAAACAGGTTTGACACTGCCTTAGGTCTAAATTGATTCATTGTCTGAATCAATGCAGAAATGTATACTTTAAAAAGGTATTTGATCTTTAACCAACGAGGTGCTTGACCGTAGATAAACCCTGTGCCCTGTCTAACTTTCTAACAAAATATTTTATACGATTTCCATGGGGCTCCTGGTTTTATCATACACCACTGTTACAGACTGAAATGTTCCCCTTACATCTGTATGTTAACATCTTAATCCCCACTGTGAGTATATTTGGAGAGAGACCTTTACATAAGTAATTAAGGTAAATGAGGTCATAAAGTCAGGGCCCTAATCCAAAAGAAACGATGTCTTCATTAGAAAAGAAAGAAGTGTCAGATCACTCTTTGAATGCACACACAGAGAAGTAACCATATGAGGACACAGAGAAGAGCCATCATCTGTAAGCCAAAGAGACAGGTCTCACCAGAAACCAACCCTATCACCTGTAAGCCAAAGAGACAAGTCTCACCAGAAACCAACCCTGCTGGCTCCTTGATCTTAGACTTCCAGCCTCCAGAACTGTGAAAACATTAAGTTTCCAGTTGTCTAAACCACCCAGTCTATGGTATTACGTAATGTCAGCACAACCAGACTAATATCTGTTAAAAATGTCCTTGATCAGTTTTATAGAGATAGAAGCTACAATGGTGAAGTATATTACCAACATTTGTTACACACTGTTAGTATGGGCAATCTTAAATTTCCATGAGTGTAAAAAAAAAAAAAAAATCTACCTCTTACCTTACAATAGCAGTGAATGAAAGCCCGTTTCTTCATTTATACAATTGATTATATATAGTTCTAATATCAATATAAATTTAATGTCTGCATCTCTTATTTTTTTCATTATCATCATCTATTTAGTAATTTCTAAGTATAAGATATCACATTTATAGATCCTGTCATTTTAATTTATTTGTCTCAATTTTAATAGTAAACATATAATTAACTATGAAAACATATGCTTATTTCCTAAGTCAATTCTTAGATAGGCTGTATAAATTCAAGTTTCTTGTAGCATGTCAATTGTCACATACCCTATCAACTTGCAGATGTGTCCAGTAATGGAAGGAAACATGATAATTAAAATTTGATATGACTTTATGTCCTTTTATTTTTTACATATGGGAATTTTACATTTTTTTTTCTGAAACATAATGTGTCATTTGCTGCTACTTTCTGAGCATGTGTAATTGACCAAGCAGAAATTGACACATCCGTCTCTTTGGAGAGTAAGTGGCGCACTCACCTTCCATTAAGGTCTTCAGTCACTTCCTTTATAAACTCACTGGTGGGTTACCCATGTTGGGTTTTAGGCTTAGTTTCTCAGCCATGAATGGAAAGCCGTTATTGTAAGATATATTAAGATAATATTTATTCATTTATTGCAATGTGGTAACTCTTTGGTTGAATGAAGTTCTTCAAAATTTATTGCTTCTGCCTAAGTCGCAGTTCTTAAATTTCATGTCATTCCATAATTGGCCTTTATTAACACTGACCTCCCTCACCTATATGCATTTAATGATCATAGTCATAAACACTGTGCCTTGGGTAAGTTTATATTGATTATGCTTCACAAGATAATTGCCAAATGGATCATATTGAAATTAGTTAAGATTTTTTTCATGGAGAGATATCCCAAAAGTAGAATACAAGTGCATAAAGTAGGGCAGAATTAAATTTAAAAAAATCATTTATTAGCCGCTTAATCCCATCACTGTGTTGATTTATTATAGTCACTTTCCTCCCTTGAGATCACCATTGTCATGAACTTATACAGAAGTTCTATCCAAAATGATGATTAGAAAATTCTGTTGCATGCATAAGTGTGTCAGAATAAGAAAATTGGCAAATTCAGGCTGTTAGTAAAAAAAAAAAAAATTTGATATCACTCCTACAATTACATCTGGCTGTGGAACTACTGGTTGGATGAGTGGTAGGGTTTATTTATTTATTATACAGATATTTATATGAAGGCCTACCATGGAGATCTGTACTCTCCTTCCCTCTTTCTTTAGAGAAAACAATTGGAACGGTGTTTTGCATTTATCCTTGAGATGATTATGATCTAATTTTGTTCTTTCTCAGACAGATAAGGAAGGATGTAGAGGCCCAGAGGGAAAGGCAAAGGCTATGTACTAATTCAGAGCATTAAAAAGGCAATCTAAGACTATAATTTTAATTAGCCCTAACAATCTCAGCAAGGTGAATTGACCATCTGTGGTTTAGAAGAAGAACTGCTGATAGTGGTGAAAAGCTGCCCGAAAGGGCATTCAGTGCCAACGTTTTCCCCAACCATCAGACGTGCACAGTACCCCGGAAGGAGCTTAGCTCTGTGAAAGGACTGGGACTAAATTAGACAGGAGTGTTTTAATTAAAGTTAGCAAGAGTTAGGGCTTCCCTAGTGGTTCATTGGTAAAGAATCTGCCTGCAGTGCAGGAGACCTGGGTTCAGTCCCTGGTTCAGGAAGATCCCCTGGAGGAGGGCATAGCAACACTGGTATTTTTGCCTGGAGAATCCCATGGCCAGAAGAGTCTGGCAGGCTGCAGTTCATGGGGTCGCATACAGTCAGATACAACTGAAGTGACTAAGCAGCAGTAAGAGTTAGTATCAGCTGTGCTTGCCAGTTTTTAAAGACCAGTGAGGAGATATATACACACATATAAAAATTATAAATATCATGTATATGTATATATATATTTTATATATATATATGTGTGTGTGTGTGTATATATATTTCTTATATACTATCCGGAGAAGGAAATGGCAATCCATTCCAGCATTGCCTGGAGAATCCCATGGACAGATGAGCCTGGTGGGCTACATTCCATGGGGTCACAAAGAGTTGGACACGACTAAGTGACTAACACACTATCTAATGTTTTTCTGATTTAATACTTAATATATCTAGGTATATACTCATTTCAGTAATTTTACGTAGGTGTGGACTCATCTTTAGTACAATCTGGTATGTTTCAGCAAGAAGCCTCCAGAGGATGCCTAGCATCCAGGCCCCTGAAATTGACGCTGTGAGGCCGAGGCTTCCCCCAGCACTTGATGCAGTGTACCTAAGGGCAAAAATTAACCAACTTGAAAACACAAGTCTTCAAATGGTGGATGATGATGTAGCATTTGGAGTTTCTATCTGTACGTTGATCTATTTATTCATTTGTTCAACAAATGTGTTTTTAAAATGCAATAATATCTTTCCTAATGCTTAAAGAAACATCCTTATTGAATATCATTCATTGTAATTCACACACTAGACAATTCTGTCTCTATGAAAGTGAAGTGACGGTGTTAGTCGCCCAGTCGTGTCTGACTCTTTGTGACTCCATGGACTATGGCCTTCCAGACTCCTTTGTCCATGGGGATTCTCCTCTGTCCATGGGATTCTCCAGGCAAGAAGACTGCATTGGGTTGCCATTTCCTTCTCCAGGGGATCTTCCCGACGCAGGGATTGAACCCAGGTCTCCTGCATTGCAGGCAGACTCTATACCTTCTGAGCCACCAGGAAATAGATTTCCCTATTCTGGAAATATGAACAAAATTCTAGAAGGCATTGTGTTTTGTGGCTGATTTTTTAGATCTTCCCGACGCAGGGATCGAACCCAGGTCTCCTGCATTGCAGGCAGACTCTATACCTTCTGAGCCACCAGGAAATAGATTTCCCTATTCTGGAAATATGAACAAAATTCTAGAAGGCATTGTGTTTTGTGGCTGATTTTTTAGACTTAGCATAATACTTTCAAGGCTCATCCTTGCCGTATGCATCAGTACTCCATTTCTTCTGTGGTCAAATAGTGTTCCATTTGTATAGATAGATTGCATTTTGTTTATCCACTCAGTGGATGTGCATAACAGTTGTCTTCACCTTTTGCCTAGTATGAATAATTCTATGTAACACTTGTGTACAAGTTTTTGTGTAAACCTATGTTTTTGATTCTCTTAAGTATATGCCTAGAAGTGAAATTGCTAGTTGTGTGACAGCTGTGTGTTTAATCATTTGAGTAAATACCAGGCTGTTTTCCAAAGCTACTGTATTATTTTACATTCTCCATAGCCGTGTATGAGTAGTTCTAGCTCTCTACATCCTCACCAACACTTGTTAATACCTGACATCTTTATTCTAGCCAACCTATTGTGTCCAGGATGGTATCTCATTGTAGGTTTGGTTTGAATTCTCCTCATGACTCATAATGTTGAGTATTTTTGTGGGATTATTGGCCGTTTGTGTATGTTTCTCGAAGAAAATTCTATTCAGATTCTGTGCCCATAATTTATATAATGTATATAATTTAATCACCAGGATCCACAGTACAGGTCTCTTCAGAATCTCTTAACAGTCTTGTGTTTGGGAAATGTTGTGTGCAGTTAGCCAAGATGATAGAGTTAAAAGCCACTTTTTTTCCTGTGTTTGGGGGATGAAGGAGTGTTTTAGGAGAAGAATATCCCATTATCAGCAGTAAAGCTACACCAATTTAGCTTACATGTAATTGCAGCTTACTATGTACATTTCTGTTGGAACTGCCTACCCAATTAAAAGGGGAATTTTACCATGGTTAGTGGGTGTAGCCATTTTTTTGTTCTTTCAGTTCAGACCCATTACACATTTTGTAGGAAGCAACATGATGCCTTTTTAATCACAGCCCAGTGTTTCCCTCCTGCTAAGAAAAAATACATGTGATATTTGTGAGCTTGCATCCACTGCTGCTTTAGAGGATCAGCAAAGAAAATAATTAGCCCTGGTGATTAAATTATATAATTTAATTTTCCCTTGGTGTGTTCTTAGTGACATTCAAAAAATAGTGAATCCAACTACTGAATTCTTGGTCATAACACTTTATCACTGATTTCCAGTGTATGAAAACAAAAGACATTTCAAATGAGCCTGGAGATTGGGGTGTGTGTGTGTGTGTTCCTTAAAGGATGGTTAGTCAGGGAGAGGTGGGGATTGTGTATGTAATATTATGTTTCTCTTTTAGAATGCTAATTTAGGTTGTAAAATAACCTTGGGGATTAAGATTCCACAGGGTCACTGTGTAGACTTAACGCAGGAAGGCAGAGGGAGAGGAGGAGCATTTTCCTTCTTTGATTTTTTTGAAACAAAATAAATTCATAAGAAATAAATTCTGGCCTCAGAAGAAGATATCAGTGAGTGAGTTTTCCTTTCCCCTCCTCTTGACTGCCTTCATGTAAAAGAGGAGCAAGTTTATTCACATCTCCACTGTAAACTGCATGATTTTCTTCTTTGTGGCTTAATGCTTTGTGGGATATTTTGTTTTTATCAGCATCTCTCCTAAAATCAGGAGCATTTGTATGAAGGTGAAGCTCATCTTTTATTCTAGCCACAGCGCCTTCGTCCGCCATCTTGCTCTTCCCTCTGCTTTTCCAGTGTGCTCCAGTTTATAATACTTGATGATGTTACTGGGTGAGCGACTGAGAGCACAGTGCTGGATCTGTGCGTGGTCTCTGCATTGGACCAATGGCAACTCCTCTGCAGAGCTGCTATGAAGATTGTATGTGTTTGTGCTAAACTGCTTCAGTTGTGTGTGACTGTCTGTGACCCTGTGGACTGTAGCCCGCCAGGCTCCTCTGTCCATAGGATTCTCCAGGCAAGAATACTGGAGTGGGTTGCCGTGCCCTCCTCCAGGGTATGAAGATTACGCTGAGTGAAATGATACATGTTCAATGCAGCTTCAGGACATTGCCTAGAATGGAGCAGATATTTGACAAGTGGCATCATTATCATTATCTGGCCATTAGCATGCATTTTGCTTGATTACGCAAACTCAGAATGCAAGTCTCATTTAGATTTTATAAGTTGGATGGGTCTTGCCATCTCCTGACATTTCAGGGAAGCTCCAGGAGAAAGAAACTGTGTTAGAGGAGAATTCTAGAAGTGACTCTAAGAATGGTGGAACTTAGGGCACTAAAATTTATCTAACATATGGAATCACTGAACCAAAGTTGTAGAATGGAGGGAAAATGAATGAGTTCTGCTGCCTTGAGTGGGCTCTAGAGTCTAATGGTTTGGACATGAACCAGGGTCTAGTACATGTGAAGCATTAAATAAATATTAGCTATTATGATTTTAAGAATAATCTGAGCTAGAAGTATTATAGACTTTCTTACGGGAACTTAAGAAGTGTTCTACCATTATTTACTATTTATCAAAGACTGTGAAAATGTCAGCATTGTAAATTATTAAATGAAAATCACCTAGAAAATAAATATTCACAATTAAGTTAGCTTTGGATAATAAAGAATATTTATCATTCACATATATTATACACATGAAAACTTTCAAAATAAGTAAATAGAGTTTGGTTTAATGAATATGTTCTCAGTGTTGTAATACATTAAATCCAATCATGAGCTTTGGACACACTTTTTCTTATATCCTACTTATATTAAATCTATAATAGTTCAACCTCCAGAATGTATTTTAGATCTATGTACTTTTCTCCATCTTGACTTTGCTCACTCTAAATAAATCCAACAACTCTCACCTGTTACCTGGAACAGACCTATAATATCCTGTCTTTCCATCAATGGGATATCCCATTCTCACCCATTAATCAGAATACATTATGTCCCTCCTTAGAAATTGAAACTCTTAAGGCCCTTCAATTTTTTTTTTTTCTTTTTTCTTTACTAAACTAAAAACTCTGTACCACATCTTACTAACTGCTGTGGGGTTTAGCTTGTGTTAAATTTTCTAACTTCATCACTTCTTACCTTTCTTCCTAAGCCTCCCATCCTGGCTTCCTGTCTGTTCCTTGAACAAACCAATTTTCAGCCTCAAGCATTTGGAGGCAGCTTCCAATTCCCTTGTGGCTCAGCTGGTAAAGAATTTGCCTGCAATGCGGGAGACCTGGGTTTGATCCCTGGGTTGGGAGATCCCCTGGAGAAGGGAAAGGCCACCCACTCCAGTATTCTGGCTTGGAGAATTCCATGGACCAGTCCATGGGGTCTCAGAGAGTCAGATACGACTGAGTGACTTTCACTTTCACTTTCCGGTGTCTGGAGTTATCTTCCCTCAGCTCTTTGAGTGACTACTCCTTACCCAGATCATATCACAAATATCACCTTCTTATGGAGTTCATCCTCCTTGTCCACTCGGACTAAAGCAGCCTCTTTCAGTTACACTGTTCCACCATCCTGGTTTTTTTTTTTTCCCCTTTGTAGTACTTGTTGCAATCTGTTATTACTTTGTCCTCATTCTGTCTTCATAAGAGTAGAGTCCTTATCTATTTTTTCATTGTTATGTATCCCCAGAAACAAATCAATCTATCATTGGGCTGAATTAATGATATTTTGCCATTACCATCTACATCGATGTTTTCATAACTCACATTTATCGGGCACACATTATTTGCCAGGCATTGTGCAAAGTGCTGTTTTCTCATGTAATAGATCCAAAATCTCTAAGGGAGGTAGTCTTCTTCTTTCCATTTTTATCTCCACTTTAGAGATGAGGAAATTGAGACTCATCGTCATTCCTCGTGTCGTCCCTGTCACCATCACCACACCACCACCATCATCATTTTAGGAAGCAGAATTAGAATTGGTGCTGTATTTCTCAGAAAGCGGTGAGGGAAAGGAATAGGGACCTTAGATGGAGAAAATCCATCAAGACAACCCAAATGAGTCATTCAGACAGGTGGATCATCAGGGCAGGCTTCTGGTAAACAAACACAAATCCCCGGAAATCTTAGACGTTGTATAATTCTCAAGGTTTGATCTCCAGGTCAGCAGCACCGGCATCACTTGTGAAAGTGAAAATGAAGTCACTCATCATGTCCGACTCTTTGCAACCCCACAGACTGTAGCCCACCAGACTCCTCCATCCATGGGATTTTCCAGGCAAGAATACTGGAGTGGGTTGCCATTTCCTTCTCCAGGGGACCTTCCTGACCCAGGGATCAGGGATTGAGCCCAGGTCTCCTGCACTGTAGGCAGATGCTTTATCATCTTAGCCACCAGAAAAGCCCAAGGCATCACTTGTAAGCCTGTTAGAAATGCAAATTTGCTGCCCTTGCCTACTGAATCAGAAACCCTGGAGTTGGATGTAAGAAATTGCATCTCAGTAAGGCTTCCTAGCGGAGAAGGCAATGGCACCCCACTCCAGTACTCTTGCCTGGAGAATCCCATGGACGGAGGAGCCTGGTGGGCTGCAGTCCATGGGGTCGCTAGGAGTCAGACACGACTGAGCGACTTCACTTTCACTTTTCACTTTCATGCATTGGAGAAGGAAATGGCAACCCACTCCAGTATTCTTGCCTGGAGAATCCCAGGGATGGGGGATCCTGTTGGGCTGCCGTGTATGGGGTCGCACAGAGTCGGACACGACTGAAGTGACTTAGCAGCAGCAGCAAGGCTTCCTAGAGAATTCATAACCACTTCTTTAAGAAAAAGAAGACCTATCTGGGAGGTAGAAAAGAAAAGTGAAATTAACAAGAGTAAGACAAGACATTCATTCAAAAACCAAAACCAACAGCCAAAAGTAAGGTTAACAGGCCACGTGCAAAGACACAGACCTGTTATCAAGGCTGGAGGATAAGGGAGGGAGGGGCTTGGATGTAAGGAAGAACAGTCAAGGTAGAGAATGGGGTGGCAGGAGGTGGGGAGTCAAGTAGGCCTAGACACTATGCAAATGGACTTAATCGCTCTCACCTGCAGCTCTTGCTCAAGTTGTTAAAATTTCCCTCTGATACACAGGATTAGCAAGGGAGCATGAGATTGGACTAAGCCAAAAGTAGAATTAAAAAAAAGCAAAGACAGAACAAGGCTCCCATGGCTCCCGTTATATCTACTGGAAGGATGTGGGCCTCGGGATGAAGATGGGCCATGATGACTGCACTGAGACAGATCTGTAAGTTTGCAGATGACTCTGAAACTGTTCCAGGGAGATGGATGTATCTTGCAAGAACACTTTGTAATAGGCAAAATAACAGAGGATACATTTCAGCTGCGGCAAGTATAACACGCTATGTCTGGGGAAATGTAATCCAAACTCTGCTGGTAATATGAATTACTCTCCTGTATTACTTTTGTCCAGGGAGAAACTTGATATCTGAATCTGTGTCAACTATTTCTTGAAGATAGTCCGGTATGGAGTGGCAGCTCAAAAGATCGACCAAATGGCAGAGATAGCATTGAAAAAAATTGATTAAAAAAAACAGGATTATATAATTTTGTTAAATCTTTGAACAGAATGAATAATGTTTCTGAACTTGGAGTAGAGATCATGGTTCTATTGAGTACATTCCATCAAGGCCATAAAACAGTTAGAGAAGCCTGAAAGCTTAACGGAACTGATCAAAGGAATAAAATAGTAAGGCCAGATGAGAAATTTTCAGTTCAGAAAAATGATGGCTGAAAAGGGACACAATCAAATTCATGTCCATGAAGGATATTAGTAAGTGGAGCTTGGTCATTCAACAAATTCAAGAATACTATACCTTGGAGAATGTTCTTGAAGCTTGAAGGTAACTTTAGGATGAAAAAGAAAAGATAAAGTGTTAGATTTCTTTTCATACCTGGTGGTAAATTTATTGATGTTGTTCCCCACAAGTGAGTTCATAAATTAGAAAGATAATAAGTAATATAAATAACAATTTGATTTTAGAAAATAATATTTACAATGGTTTCCTTAACATTTAAGGAAGACATTATTGGAGATACATTAAAATTTATGCATTCTCATGAAAATCAGACTCTAGTAATTAATGGCTGATTCTGTATTATAGTTTTAAACTAGTCTTTATCATATATGTATATATACATGCACAAACACACACTCATATTCACACACACATATACATATATAAATTTTATTTTGCTCTCCTTTAAAATAAAATTTTATGAAAGAAACATGTACACATTAATTATAGACACATTTAAAAATGCAGAAGAGTATACAAATAGTAAATGGTAACACAAATAGTATGCAAATAGTGTACAAATAGCTTATTAGTATACTATTAATATTTTACTGAGCTATTTTCTGTACATGGTTAAAATTTGTACTTGATTCTAATTTTTAAATGTATTTACTGACTCCAGAATTTTGTCACTATGTAATATGTTGATTTAATAAGCATTTTTAATCATAACATGAAAATACTAGTATTCTGTGAAACCACATTACCAGAATGTAAGGTTTTGACTGTACAGTTCAAAATGAGTTAGACTGTGAACTTTTTGTTTTATTTTTTAATCTGGTTTTAGTATTCAAGTTTATTATACTCATGAAATTAAGTAGTTTTCTAATTCTGTTTTATTTCTATAAGTACATTTTGTGCCTGATGAACTATGGAATGAGGTTCGTGACATTGTACAGGAGACAGGGATCAAGACCATCCCCATGGAAAAGAAATGCAAAAAAGCAAAATGGCCATCTGGGGAGGCCTTACAAATAGCTGTGAAAAGAAGAGAAGCAAAAAGCAAAGGAGAAAAGGAAAATATAAACATCTGAATGCAGAGTTCCAAAGAATAGCAAGAAGAGATAAGAAAGCCTTCCTCAGCGATCAATGCAAAGAAATAGAGGAAAACAACAAAATGGGAAAGACTAAGGATCTCTTCAAGAAAATCAGAAATACCAAGGGAACATTTCATGCAAAGATGGGCTCGATAAAGGACAGAAATGGTATAGACCTAACAGAAGCAGAAGATATTAAGAAGAGATGGCAAGAATACACAGAAGAACTGTACAAAAAAGATCTTCATGACCCAGAAAATCACAATAGTGTGATCACTGACCTAGAGCCAGACATCCTGGAAAGTGCTGCACTCAATATGCCAGCAAATTTGGAAAACTCAGCAGTGGCCACAGGACTGGAAAAGGTCAGTTTTCATTCCAATCCCAAAGAAAGGCAATGCCAAAGAATGCTCAAACTACTGCACAATTGCACTCATCTCACACACTAGTAAAGTAATGCTCAAAATTCTCCAAACCTGGCTTCAGCAATACGTGAACCATGAACTTCCAGATGTTCAAGCTAGTTTTAGAAAAGGCAGAGGAACCAGAGATCAAATTGCCAACATCTGCCGGATTATGGAAAAAGCAAGAGAGTTCCAGAAAAGCATCTATTTCTGCTTTATTGACTATGCCAAAGCCTTTGACTGTGTGGATCACAATAAACTGTGGAAAATTCTGAAAGAGATGGGAATATCAGACCACCTGACCTGCCTCTTGAGAAATTTGTATGCAGGTCAGGAAGCAACAATTAGAACTGGACATGGAACAACAGACTGGTTCCAAATAGGAAAAGGAGTACGTCAAGGCTGTATATTGTCACCCTGTTTATTTAACTTACATGCAGAGTACATCATGAGAAATGCTGCACTGGAAAAAACACAAGCTGGAATCAAGATTGCCGGGAGAAATATCAATCACCTCAGATATGCAGATGACACCACCCTTATGGCAGACAGTGAAGAGGAACTAAAAAGCCTCTTGATGAAAGTGAAAGTGGAGAGTGAAAAAGTTGGCTTAAAGCTCAACGTTCAGAAAACGAAGATCATGGCATCCGGTCCCATCACTTCATGGGAAATAGATGGGGAAACAGTGGAAACAGTGTCAGACTTTATTTTTCTGGGCTCCAAAATCACTACAGATGGTGACTGCAGCCATGAAATTAAAAGACGCTTACTCCTTGGAAGGAAAGTTATGACCAACCTAGATAGCATATTCAAAAGCAGAGACATTCCTTTGCCAACAAAGGTTCGTCTAGTCAAGGCTATGGTTTTTCCTGTGGTCATGTATGGATGTGAGAGTTGGACTGTGAAGAAAGCTGAGTGCCGAAGAATTGATGCTTTTGAACTGTGGTGTTGGAGAAGACACTTGAGAGTCCCTTGGACTGCAAGGAGATCCAACCAGTCCATTCTGAAGGAGATTAGCCCTGGGTGTTCTTTGGAAGGAATGATGCTAAAGCTGAACTCCAGTACTTTGGCCACCTCATGTGAAGAGTTGACTCATTGGAAAAGACTCTGATGCTGGGAGGGATTGGGGGCAAGAGGAGAAGGGGGACGACAGAGGATGAGATGGCTGGATGGCATCACGGACTTGATGGACGTGAGTTTGAGTGAGCTCCAGGAGTTGGTGATGGACAGGGAGGCCTGGCATGCTGCGATTCATGGGGTTGCAAAGAGTCGGACGCGACTGAGCGACTGATCTGATCTGTTTAGTATGTAAAGGCTGTTTATGTCTGTTATGTGGTATATCTTAATAGCACATAAAGGCTCCCATTGACGGAGGAGCCTGGTAGGCTGCAGTCCTTGGGGTCGCTAACAGTCAGACATGACTGAGCGACTTCACTTTCACTTTTCACTTTCATGCATTGGAGAAGGAAATGGCAACCCACTCCAGTTTTCTTGCCTGGAGAATCCCAGGGATGGTGGAGCCTGGTGGACTGCCGTATATGCAGTTGCACAGAGTCGGACACGACTGAAGTGACTTAGCAGCAGCAAGGGCATCCTGTGTTTCTTCATATCTACCCAATTTGAAATAATTTGCCTTTTCTAAGGAGAGTTTCACTTAGTCATTTATTATCACACACAATTTAAATTATTGTCATGAGATATTTGAGAAAACAGATTGTGTGTTTGAATATTGGTGCTGTTTACTAGCTATTATTGAGAATTTGCATGAAGACTTAAATAGTGAATTTAAAGTACTTGGTATAATTTTTGTCACAAAGTAAAGTATTCTCTAAAGTAGCAGGTGGCACTAGTGGTAAAGAGCCCACCTGCTCCTCCAGGAGACATAAGAGATGCAGATTTGATCCCTGGGTGGAGAAGATCCCCTGGAGGAGGGCATGGCAGCCCACTCCAGTATTCTTGCCTAGAGAATCCCATGGACAGAGGAGCCTGGCGGGTTACAGTCCATGGGCTCACAAAGAGTCGGGCAGAACTGAGGCAGCTTAGCACACATGCATGCGTATATACACACACTACATCTTCTGTGTGTTTTTAATTGATATGTGGAGGCATTTTCTGTATCATTTACAGGGACAGTGTATATCAGTTCAGTTCAGTTCAGGCGCTCAGTTGTGTCCAACTCTTTGCGACCCCATGAATCGCAGCATGCCAGGCCTCAACTGTCCATCACAAACTCCCGGAGTTCACTCAGACTCACGTCCATCAAGTCGGTGATGCCACCCAGCCATCTCATCCTCTGTCGTCCCCTTCTCCTCCTGCCCCCAATCCCTCCCAGCATCAGAGTCTTTTCCAATGAGTCAACTCCACATGAGGTGGCCAAAGTACTGGACTTTCAGCTTTAGCATCATTCCTTCCAAAGAAATCCCAGGGCTGATCTCCTGCAGAATGAACTGGTTGGATGTCCTTGCAGTCCAAGGGACTCTCAAGAGTCTTCTCCAACACCACAGTTCAAAAGCATCAATTCTTCGGCGCTCAGCCTTCTTCACAGTCCAACTCTCACATCCATACATGACCACTGGAAAAACCATATAGTGATGGTTAAAACTTCAGTTCTCTAAGCAAAGATCCCATCCATGTATCTCATATTTTTAACATTCAGAAAAAAGCGAGGGAGATTTTCCCTGTGTTATTACTGTAATATTTAATAGGACTTGGAAGTGATGGCTAATGAGAATATCAACGTTTGGTAATAAACCTGGGTTTTAAATAATAAGAAAGATGCTATTTTGGTGAATAACATTTCTCTATCTCACTTTATACAAGGAGTATACAATTGGAGAAGCAGACCTGCTTCCTTGGGAATGTGGATGATTGAAGAACCAGATTTGCCTCTTCAAGGTGAGAGCCTGGTAAAGAAATTAAGAGTGTTAGAGTTAGGAAATGACACCTCTAGGGTCCAAGTTTTCTTAACACAGGACTGGGGGATTTTGGCAGAAAGTAACACCTGTGGCTGACAATATGTTACATAAGTGAAGATTGAGACCCTGGGTCAATAACATTTGAGTAACAAAAGGCATATTAATACATCTCTAGTCAATGAGTTGTTAAATCCAAAAGTTAAAGGCAAAATCACTGAAGACCAGGAATTCCAACCCTTTAGTTCTGCATGGAAACTGGCTATGTTATTGCAGCCAATAGTCTAAAGCCTAGAGTCACAGTCTTCGAAGAAGCAAGGCAAAAAGACTCAGTTTTCCTGAAAGAGTTTTACAAGCAAGAGCCCATGGAAAGCATTGATAAATGAGATCAGCCCTGGGTGTTCTTTGGAAGGAATGATGCTAAAACTGAAACTCCAGTACTTTGGCCACCTCATGCGAAGAGTTGACTCATTGGAAAAGACTCTGATGCTGGGAGGGATTGGGGACAGAGGATGAGATGGCTGGATGGCATCACAGACTCTATGGACGTGAGTGTGAGTGAACTCCGGGAGTTGGTGATGGACAGGGAGGCCTGGCGTGCTGTGATTCATGGGGTCTCAAAGAGTCGGACACGACTGAGCAACTGAACTGAACTGAAAGGAGAGGGAGTTAAGAAATCTATTCAAAGAAGAAAGAGATTTTTAAAATGTATAGCAAAGGTGCTTATAGTGTGATTTCTACCAGCAGTAACATCATCTGGGAATATGTTAGAAATGCAAAATTGTTCTCCACCCCATACCTACTGCAAAAGACATGGTAGAGGAAGGGGCCCAACCATCTGTGTTCCCTCGGGGGATTGTAATGCAGGAGAAGCAGTGGACTGTAGAGGAGATCAGAGGCCATGCTGTATGTGGATCAACAACTCCATCTCCAACCGTAGCCACAGATGGCATCACTGTGTTAGAGCTTAACGTGATACTCGTGGTGAGAAACTTAAAGGATCCAGGGCTTTACTTCATTGTCTGTCTGTTTTAGTCTAGCTTGTTTAAGAAGGCAGGTTATTGACGTGATAGATCACTTCTCATCAACTCTTGGGGGCATTTGAATTGATAACCACTAAGCTATCAAAAAATGTGTGTTTCTAGAATACCGAATGTCTACACAATGCTGGATAAATACACATTGTTGTTTAGTCAGTAAATTGTGTCTGATTCCTCTTTTGTGACCCCATGGACTGTAGCCCGCCAGGTAGCTTCTGTCCATGGAATTTCCCAGGCAAGAATACTGGAGTGGCTTGCCATTTCCTTCTCCAGGGGATCTTCCCAACCCAGGGATTGAATCTATATCTCTTGTATTGGCAGACAATTTTTTTTTTGTTTGTTTTTTTACCATGGAGCCACCAAATATCATGTTGCTATGTTGTACTATTTATAAATGAAGGTCACTCATTACAGTCCTGCTAAATTTGACATTTATCCTCCTAGTCTTCCCCCAGATCTTCCATTGTCGGTGCTATTGTTTTGTCTGAAAACATGAACTTAGATTTTGACCCAAAATAAAATAAACCTTTCTAAGATTTATATGAGTAATGCTTAAGATAAATGACTATTATATTAATACAACATTAAATTTGTCATATTTTTAAAAACTCACTTCCCTTTACTTCCCCACTCACCTTGAAAACGTACCAGAAATATATTGATATGGGTGTGAGAAAAATTAGAGCCAGTAATCCAATCCAGGGCCAGAATGTGGCTCTTGCCTCCAGTGTGACCCTTAAGGGAATGCCCCCAAACTCAGTAATTAAGATGAATACTATTTAAAAGCTATATTTTAAAATAAAAATAAAAAAAAACCTTGATGAACAAAATATAAATCTATTTGACAAGCATAGTCTGGTCATGATTTTGCAAGAAGCACCACACTTGCCTCAGCTTAATCCTGGTCCTGTTGCATCTGATTGCCACTCGTGGTCCCATTAAGAACACTCTGCTTAACAGCACTTATCTGACTGGGTCAGCTTGTCTTGACTCTGGGTTGGCCTAAGTATATATACATTGAAACATACTGGGAATTCAGGTCTCCAGGAGTTTTACTTATATAAAATTTGAGGTATCTCCAGAAAAAGAGGATTGAGGGAAAGTAGCTTTTAACCTAAAACATCTTTATTTTGTAAAAACAAGATTATGTTAAATAAGGCATTCCACAGGGATGTTTTTATGTCAGTTAAGTAGAAAGACATGCTCTTCTCTTGAATAATGCAAAATGTCCACATATTTATACCATCAGCCCTCCATATCCATTGGTATCATATCTGCAAATTCTGCATCTGCAGATTGAACCAACCACAGAATAAAAATATTTTTTAAAAGTTCAGAAAGTTTCTTTGGACTTCCTTGGCAGTCCAGTTGTTAAGACTCTGCACTTCCAATGCAGGGGGAAATGGATTTGATCCATTGGGGAACTAAGATCCCAAATATGGTGTGGCCAAAAAATAAAAACAAAGTTCCAAAAAGCAATACTTGAATATCACAAGGCAACTTTTTGCATAGCATTTGCATTGTATTCCATATTATAATATTATATAACATTTCATATTATAAGTAATCTAGAGATTATCTAAAGTATACAGGAGGATGTATAGCTTGTATGCAAATGCTACACCATTGTATACATAGGACTTGATCATTGCTGTATTTCTGTATCCACAAAGGGAGTGGGAGGTTCTGGAACCAGTCCCCCTTCAATATTGAGGGGTGACTGTTCTGGTTGACTCCTTATACTGGATACTCTCCAAATCCTGAATTTGGTTGTCTAAGCAAGAGCACCTTGGCATCAGACTGCAGTGATATAAATAACCGACAATTCCCTGTAGTTGGAAGTAAGGAGGGTAGCGGGAGACCTAGGACAGCAGTGTATTCTGGTCCACTTAAGGATTTCTAGAGGAAGTTTATCAGAGTGTAACTGATCTCATTAAGTGGTGGTTTGACCACAAGTACCTAACATGTGTGAGAGAGGCAAATGAAAAGTGATCACCTTATTATATCAGTCTTCAAATGCTTTATTACTTTTCAACCTGGAAGTTAGAACAGGGCTCAGGCCTGCTTACGAGGATCGTGGGGAATACATCTGATGAAAGTAGCCATCCGTGCATGCTGCCGGAGACGAGAGTCACGTTCCATTTGGCTGCCAAGGTCCCAGGTTCCAAGTTTCCAAACTGCCTGGCCAGTTAGGAACAACCCTGTGGCTGAAGTTGCATGTTCAAGAATCCATAAAGGATGCCTGCTGCTGAATTTCAAATGTAAAGTGCCCTGTAGTTGTGTTTTTAAGAAAGCAGCTGTGACATATTTAGGAGGCATTGATGAAGGGAAGACCTGTAATGTAAGAGTCAACAACCCCAGTCTCCTACAAGTAGAAAGACATCTGTTTTATTTTAATTACTGTTAAAGAGCAAGCACAAAAGCACATCTCTGTAGGTATTCTAGCTAAATTAAGTAAAATAATATTAGCAGCACAAAAGTTTTTAAAAGATGGAGAATAACAAAAAGAATGTTATTAGGATTAATACAATATTATTTTGGGTCAGGATATATAGAGAATATTCTGTTGTGCTGTTATTTTGTGTGCTATTATGACTTTTATTGTGGTGCAAACTAACTTTATAAGACTCCCTAGAAATCACTCCTGGTCCTCCTCTTTCTCCAAAACCATTATATTTAAAGAAGTCTTAGGTTAGTTTCTTACCCACTAATTCCTCTATCATCGTGAGAGTGTGTGTGTGTGTGTGTGTGTGTGTATGAGTAATTTATTCTGAATATTCAGGATATAGACTGGATTGGGAAAGGAGCTTCTACAATTATGAGTGATACTGAAAAATAAGAGTTGTCACTTATTTAGTGCCTTCTTGTACAGCAGACACCACACTAGTATTTCACATGAACTTATGCTTCTGTTTACTACAATTCAGTAAAGTATGCATCCAATCCCTATTTTATGAATCAGAGGACTGAGACTGAGAGAAGATTAAACGGCTTGCATTCATAGCTAAAAGCCATCCGAGTCTGGATTTAGGTTTATGTTCTTTCGTCCCCCGCATGTGAACCCCCTGGGTCAGCCCTCTCTCCTGCTGCTTCCAGGCTTGTGACTCTATTCCAGCTCCCGAGCAACTTCCCCTCTTGTTAGCACACCCAGAGTGAACCCTCATCCACTGAGGGCTAAGTTAGACCAGATCTTAGGCTTAACAGTAACATATCTCCTTTAATGAGGGCTTCCCAGGTGGCTCAGTGGTAAAGAATCTACCTGCCAATGTGGGAGACACAAAAGATGTGGGTTCAATCCTTGGGTCAGGCAGATCCCCTGGAGTAGGAAATGGCAACCACTCCAGTATTCTTGCCTGAAAAATTCCATGGACAGAGGAGCCTGGTGGGCTGCAGTCTATGGGCTTCCAAAGAGTTGGACTTAACTGCACTTAACTGCACGCACACACACACACACCTTGTTTAATCTTCACACTATGTGATGTATCATCATTGTACCCCTATTTCAAATGTGAAAACCAAGGCTCTGAGAGCTTAAGTAAATTGCCTTGGTCACACAGCTAGGGCATAGTTGAATCAAGACTCAGATCCAGATGGATTTTCCTCCAGATGTCATGCTCTCAACTATTATGTAAATCAGGCTCACGCCATGCCATGCCTCCACTGTGATATAGCAGGGAAACCTCTGGATCAATAGTCACAGATGTCAAGGTTTTATCCCAGATGTGGCCCTTGCCAAGACCTGTCTCTTACCTCTGTGTAAAGTGAAAGTGAAGTTGCTCAGTCGTGTCTGACTCTTTGCAACCCCATAGATTGTACCAGGCTCCTCCGTCCATGGAATTCTCCAAGCAAGAGTACTGGAGTGGGTTGCCATTTCCTTCTCCATGGGATCTTCCCAACTTAGGTATTGAACTTGGGTCTCCCACACTGCAGACAGACGCTTTACCGTCTGAGCCACCAGGGAATCCCCTTACATCTGTAGGGCAATGTTATTAATCTTTCCTGCCCTGTGTAAGTCATATCTTTGTTGTGAGACTTCAGCCAGAAGCCGAGGTGGGATAACTCTCGCCTCAAGTCAGTGCTGAAATACTGTGAGCAGCTTGAGAGGCTGGGGCTGCCGTAATGATCTGCGCTGCATCTCACACAAGCTAGAAGAGTTCTTGACTTTGAAGCTTTTCAAGACTCAGACAAAAAGCAAACAAACTGAAACTCTTGGTAAGAGAGAAGTCAAGGACATTTCTCAAAAGTGGGAAAAGGCTCCTCTCTATCTCCCTCCTTAGGGACAGAACCAGCTGAAAATGTAATTTAAAGAAGCAGTCCCCAACATTTTTGGCACCAGGGACTGGCTTTGTGGAAGACAGTTTTTCCATGGACAGTGGAGGAATGGTTTCAGGATGATTCAAGCACATTACATTTGTTTATGGCGCTGCTGATCCCACAGGAGGCGGAGCTCAGGCAGTAATGCAAGCAGTGGGTAGTGTCTGAAAATGCAGATGAAGCCTTGCTTCCTAGCCCACCGCTCACCGCCTGCTGTGCAGCCCTGTTCCCAAGAGACCACATACAGCTACTGGTCAGTGGCCTGGGGCTTGGGTGTGTGGGTTCTCAGAGGCTTCAGTGGTGTCTGACTCTTTGCAACCCCATGGACTGTAGCCTGCCAGGCTTCCTCTGTCCATGGGATTCTCCAGGCAAGAACACTGGGGCGGGTTGCCATGTCCTCCTCCAGGGGATCATCCCAACCCAGGGATCGAGAACCAGGAGTCTCCTCCATTACAGGCGGATTCTTTACCACTGAGTCACTGGGTAAGCCCCAACCTGGGGGTTGGGGACCCCTGGTTTGGAGGGTTCTGATGAAGAACAAATAGAATTGTCAGGATAGCATTCCTCATTAATAAGTTTCCTTTTATGTGTTTGTTCTGTTTTTCCATTCCCCTCCCACAAATTTATTGCTTCTTAAATGAATGGAACATAAAGAATAGTAACAGCTGATAGCTTCTGAAAATAATCCTGAGACTTGCCTCTGAAATTCACTAGAGCTGAGGTCATGTGGTAATGAGTTGGCTACTTTTCTTTTGCTTTCAGAGTAGACTTCAGTGAAATCCAAGGTTTACTGACCTCCCTGCAGGGCAGACAGGGACAACGAATGTGTTAAGGAGGCAAGATACTAAGTCACTGGCAGTAATAGATCTTGTCTTTCTTATTCCAAAACACTAGTGATTTGAGAACTTTGGGGGGTGGGGGGAATACAGGCATGTCTACCATTTCTTTTTCAAACTACTTTTCCTGTCTCCTGAGTTTCAATTTGGGGATTATTTTCACCATAAAAACAAGAACTAAATGTTCAAATCCCCATCACTAATAGTTAGGGACATTTCATCAGTTTGACTAATGTTTCTTAAGGATCTACTTCTACAGACACATTTCTAGATACTGGGGCTTCTGCCCTTGAAAAGCTTACATTTTTCATCTCACTCTCTATTGTTACAGGCTAATGCTATCTTCATGCTAATTCACATGGTCTTTTTCTATTTCTCTCCATAAGTATTTTTGTATTTCTTACCTCATCCATCCTATTCCATCAGGTTATCCCCTTGAATACAAGTTTTAAGGGAAATTTCACAAGAACTTGAATTTCCTACTCTCTTTATACTATTTAAAAAAAAAATTGCTGTGGTCAGAATACTTAGCACAAGTACCTTCTTAACAAAAATTTAAGTGTACAATACATCACTGTTGACTTTAGGTGCAGTGCTTTATAGCAGATCTCTGGAGCTTATCCATCTTGCTTAGCTGAAACTTCCTGCCCATCAATTATTAACTCCCTATTTCCACTTCCCTCCAGCCTCTACCAAACACTGTTCCAACCTCTCATTCCTTAAGTAAGTGGAATCATTGCAATGTTTGTGTTTCTGTGACTGACTTATCTCCCTTAGCAACGTATCCTCAAATTTCATTTGGTTGTCTCATACTCTCTTTTTACTGAAAACAAGAATTCTCATTTCTGGAGTTACTCTATCTGGCTGTGTCTGCATTAGCTTGAAGGTGGTCTGTTTGCTGTCTTGACTCATGTCATGCACCTCAGTTGACTGATCTTTCCTTCTAATAAGTCAACTCTTTGAAAACCATCACCATGTTATACCACCTGAGTATCAGCTATCTGACACCCAAACACAATTTGGTTCAGAAGGCTCTAAACAAGCCCCTTTCATGTAAGAAATAGGCAGCTTACGTAACTCACACCCAAAGAGACTTAAGACAAATTGTGTGGCCATGTCACTTAACTCATAAACACTGGAAGGTTTGCCATCAGTTACTTAAACACCTCTCTTCACACCTTATGGATATTGGCAGATGAGGACCTTGAATGCACCTCCACAGCTATGGCTGCCTTGAAATGGAGAACCAGATTTTCTCTGAATTTCAGATTTTTATTACAAAGTATCGCCTTGCTTGTTACTTCTGCTTGCATTACAATAAACTAGAAGACACTAGAGTTTTGCTGTGACTGTGTTTTATGTGATTGTACATAAGCTTGTACCCACTGAGGGTGGGTACTTGGCCCTCAGTCACAGTGGGCGGGTCTCACACTGAGAGAGATGAGAGTCTCTGTTTTCTGACTTCTAGCCCAGGATGTTCTGTTGTACTCACCTGCCTCCATAGGGCATATTTACTCATTAAAATAAATTAATATTTGCACAGCAGTTTGTAGCCTCCTAAGAGAAAAGTATCATTTCAAGTGGAAGATAACAAAGAAATATGAACATATTAATTAAAATGTTTTATTGTTTTCCAAATATGTAGCTGCATCTTCAGCAGTATTATGTTCAACGTTGTAACATTGTTTAAATTATAAAATGCCATTTTGATTTGTGTTATTACTAATAATGAGGCAGATAGGCACAGATGCTCATTCCCATGATAAAGAGAAGATATTCAAGTGTAGAATTTTTCACTGAATTGTTCAAGTATGCTCAACTACTTCACATGTTATGCTTTAGGATTTTCCATGAGGATATGCATATTCTGGTATACCTAGTCTGTAGTTATAGATAAATATTATTTGGGGGAAGTTTATTTGATCCTGCATTGAAGGTGATCCATCCTTGGAGTAGATAAAATCTATATATTATGATCAAGCTATTTTTCCCATTTATCCCTGAAACAGACACTGTTCATATAATGTTGTCTTTTTATATTCTGGGTTAGATGTACCCTTTCTCTTTCTCATTATCTTAAATTGTCTGTGTCCTTAATTTCCTTATTTTATGTTTTGTTTTTTTCTTGATACTCTTCTTAATTAGTTTTAATTAGAAAAGGAATATCTTATCACTAAAATATTTCAAACAGTCTAGCAATATCTAAAATGAAATGTAAATTAATTTGCTCTAAGTTCAGTTCCCATTTGCCAGGGACAAACACCCTAAAGTGTTTCTCACATTTTCGCTACAGACTACATGATCAGGAAAAATCCCATGTTGTACCTGGAGGGAGAAAATCCAAGTTTAAGATAGAGTTTCCTACCATGACCTTAAAATACATCAGGAAATTCATTTTCAGTTGTAAAATTGGTGAATAATTTTTCTCCTACTTATATTTTAACACTGTTTTAGTAAGCATATAAAATAGTGTATATAAAGGTGATGAGGAACTTAAAAGTCCATACAAAGGTAAGTTGCTGCATTGGCTACTGTTGCTCGGTCACTAACTTGTGTCTGACTCTTTGTGACCCCAGGCACTGTAGCCCACCAGGCTCCTCTGTCCCCCACTGTCTCCTAGAGTTCGCTCAAATTCATGTCCATTGAGTTGGTAATGCTATCTAAACATTTGATCCTCTGCCACCGGCTTCTCCTTTTGCCTTCAATTTTTCCTAGCATCAAGGTCTTTTCCAGTGAGTGGGCTCCTCGCATCAGGTGGCCAAAGTATTGGAACTTCAGCTTCAGCCACAGTCCTTCCAATGCTATTCAGGGTTGATTTCCTTTTGTATTGACTGGTTTGATTTGATCTCCTGCAGTCAAAGGGACTCTCAAGATTTAAGCTTTTGTTTACATTACTGTATAGATTGTGTTAAAAAAAAAATTCTACTCAGCTCAAATACTCCTTTTACTCTGTATTGCATTAGCCTTTCTTGAGTTTACTTTCATTCTGATAGCTCCAGTTTACTCATTTATACATTAATCATCCCTTTGAATGAACCCAGAAGTCATTCACTTATTTAAAAATCCCACACCATTATATATGTACCTCTTTCTTACACCATCCTGCTCTCTACTCCTTTGATATGTATAGGGGTCCCAAATGGATCTCTAGCTCCATATCCCCTCCATAGCATCCAACGTTCCTTGTCAAAGAGACATGCTCACAAAATATTTGTTACATTTTAAATGAACTCAGAAATAGATACACGGGTGATTTATAGAAGTATTTCAAAGTCCTGGTGGACATTCATTCTCAGCACTTAGGTAACAAGCCTTAAAGACAGGAGCAAGGTGTCGGTACATCCCTTCCCCCCTCCCCATCACTTGCTGCTCTTAGAGTAGTGCCCAAAGTGGTACCTTAGTTCACAGCATCGCCTGACTGCTTCCTCTGAGCTGGCTGCCTCTTTGACCTGGCCCAAATTCTCACACAGAATACACAAAGTGCATCCCGCTGAGTCCAACCTCTATCTGCCAGTTTCATTTGTCCATGGAGTCCTTTGGACCTTCCAGAGCCCAGGTCTTTCTCTACCTGCTGAGCCAGTGAAACATAACACTAAAGACAGAACCTATAGCTTATGCCTTTGTATCACTGACTTTCAGAGCTGTCTGAACAAATGGTTCTGGCTGGATTTCTTTCAAAGCATTGACTAAAGCAGACAGAAAGCTTCCTGCCAGGCAGTTATATTTACCACACAAATTTGTCAGCTTAACCAAACATTTCAGTGTGTTAGGAGCAGAAATTTGAGCTGATTGATCTAAAGGGCTCAAACAGTATGGAAGTGACAAAGGTGCATCGGACTACATAGCAGTGTCTGCAGGACTCCAGAATGATCACTAAATAAATGTTGTTTTTCAAAGGAACTGCGCTGTTTCCCTGCTTCCCCGCCACCTTCCCCCCATACTGTGTCTGCAAAAGCAATCAGGAACTTTCATGAGTGTTGGCATGTTTAGGCTAAAACACAATGGTGGTGTTAGCGGCAATCTTGCGATGTCTCAGGCGGATAAAAGGACACCTTAAAAATGTTATTATAAACTCTGAGTAAAACTTCAAGATATGGTGATCCTTGAATTCTTATTGCAACTTTAACACCATCTCTATCCTGCGTGTGTTTGTGCTTAACTTATCTTTCTATAAAATGGGAATTATTCATTTACATCATACTGCTGTCATACTGTCTTCATAGTTAAATATTAGACTTGTGACAAAAACCTTCACAACTCAAACGCCGTGGGAGCCTCCTGTACCTTATAGTGTAAACGTGGAAAATGTAGCAAAGACTGATCATTCAAGAAGAGAGGACAATTGTTGATATGTTGGGACAGTGTATCACTGATTACCCTTGTGACTATCCTTTGAAGTTAAGATAACCGTACTGGTTGTAATTGACATAACTGTTACCAGGTCTGTATAATTTGTGTTTTCATCATTTCCTGCACATATAATTTAATGTAGTGTGATTTATGCTTTCATGATTCCTTCTGGGGAAGATTAAATTAGGAAATTTAATCGGGAGATGGTGAGGGACAGGGAGGCCTGGAGTGCTGCAGTCCATGGGGTCGCAGAGAGTCAGACACAACTGGGCAACTGGACAACCATAAGGTAGTAAAACAGGATTCTCAAACACTGGAAACAGTGTTCAGGCAATAAACAGCATTTGTTTGGCAGGTGGGTCTGAGAGCACTCAGAGAAGCGTAGGGATGTGTTTGAGGACAGTCTGATGTGTCCCTGTGGATTTTGTAATCTACAAGGCAGATGAGTAGCCCAATTCTTTCCAAGGGACTATTGGCAAATTTTATACATCTGATCACTCAAGACGCAATTTTTAAAGTCTCATTATTTAAATTACTTTAATAACAATATAAATGGAGCAAATGAGCCTTGTTCTTCCTTTCTCAGTCTCTTCTAAATCTGTTGTAGTCTATTCATAATGTACAGAGAGGAGCAGTATAAACATGTGGATTTATTCAATTAAGCAATAACTGAAGAAATTCCTAGATTAAGCCTGTATGTTTTCACTGCTGCTTTTTAATTTAATAGATTTTATGTTTTAAAACAGTTTTAGGTTCCCAGGAAGTTCAGCAGAAAGTGCAGAGGCTTCCCAAGTACTTCCTGTCCCCACTGGGGCATTAACGCACAAGAGTGGTTCATTGTCATCACTGAGGAACCTACATTGACACATCATTATCATCCTCAGTCCGTGGTTGATAGTCAAGTTCGTTCTCCATGCTGTACACCCTATGAGTGAGTGAGTGAAAGTCGCTCAGGTGTGTCTGAGTCTTAGCGACCCCATGGACTATACAATCCATGGAATTCTCCAGGCCAGAATACTGGAGTGGGTCGCCTTTCCCTTCTCCAGGGGATCTTCCCAACCCAGGGATCCAACCCAGGTAATCCGCATTGCAGACAGATTCTTCACCAGCTGAGCCACCAGGGAAGCCCAAGAATACTGGAGTGGGTAGCCTATCCCTTCTCCAGTGGACCTTCCCAAGCCTATAAAGAATGACTTGTATCCACCCACCACCGTTGTGTCATATGGGATAGTTTTCAGTGCCCTAAAAATTTTCTCTGTTCTGTCTATTCATCATTCCCTCCTCTCTAATACTTGGTAACCACTGATCTTTTTACTGTCTCTATAATTTTCTATTTTCCAGAATGTCATATAGTTGGAATCACAAAGTATGTAATCTTTTCATACCAACTCCTTTCAATAGTAATATGTATTTAAATTTACTCATGTATTTTCTTTGTTTGATAGTTTCTTTCTTTTAAGTTTTTAATAATATTCTATCATCTGAATGCACCACAGTTTATTTATCCATTCACCAACTTGCTTCTAAGTTTTGTCCATTATGAATAGAGCTGCTATCCACAGTCTTGTACAGATTTTTCTATGGACATGTTTTCAGTTCTTTTGGGTAAATACCAAGAAATACAATTGCTGGATCATGCGGTAATGGTATGTTTAGTTTTGTAAAAAGCTGTCAGACTGCCTTCCAAAGTGGCTGTACCACTTTTCATTCCCACCAGCAATGAAAGAGTTCCTATTTGTCTACATTCTCGTGAGTTTTTGGCGGTGTTTGTGTTTTGGATTTGGGTCATTTAGATAGATATGTGCTGGTATCTCATTGCTGTAATTTGTAATTCCCTAATGATGGGGCTTCCCGAGTGGCACTAGCCTGCCAGTGCAGGAGACATAAAAGATGGGGGCTTGATCCCTGGGTTGGGAAGATCCCCAGAAGGAGGGCATGGCAACCCACTCCAGTATTCTGGCCTGGAGAATCCAATGGACAGAGAAGGGTCTGGCAGGCTAGAGTCCATAGGGTCTCAAAGAGTTGGAGATGACTGAAGCAACTTAGCATGCATGCAGTGACATATGATGTTGAATGTCTTTTCGTGTGTTTACTTGCCATTTCTATATCTTCTATGATGTGTCCGATTTTATATTGAGCTGTTCATTTTCTTATTGATGAGTTTCTAGAGCTCTTTGTGTGTTTTGGATAACAATCTTTTATCAGTAGTTGTCCTTTGCTAAATTTTCTCTCAATCTGTGAACTGTCTTTTCATTCTCTTCATACTGTCTTTCATAAAGCAGAAGTTTGTTTTGTTTTTTAATTTAAGCCCAGCTAATCAATTCTTTCTTTTTTGGATTGTGCCTTTGGTGTTTGGTTGGCTGGATTAGACGTGATAAAAATAAGAAAGTTTGTAGCTAGAAACTGGTTCTCCTTTCTTAGCATCCATGGTTAAGCCTTGCCTACAAAAATGCCTCACTTTAATCCAGTTTCACAGGAGATGGAAAATCACTTAAACTAATGAATTCACTTGCTGCATGCCCTTAGATAGGTTATTGAGCCCTCTGAACTTAAGTGTTTTTAACATGGAAGATAAAATTGTCTGTAATTTTTGCAAGCACTTGGTATAATTACAAAAAAAAAAAATTCCACTGCCTGGCAAATGGGAGGTACACAATAAATACTGCTCATTAATTATAGTAGTAATGATAAAACGAGTACTGAGCAGAACAAGATACATCTGTTGGCTTCCCTATGCATCCAGTTTACAAAGGAAATCTGTATACTTTCAGAAGATTTACATGGGACCCCTGTACACTTTCAGAAAGCTCTTAGTAATTATTGAGTGATAAAAAGATTTTTAGCTGGGGCACTTCTGGCAATGATTCTCAGTCCTAGGCTGCAGCTGTACACCTTCTCTGCAGCTTGCATTGTATGTGTACAGATTCTTGAACTCGATCCAGTCTTTACTGACTTTATGTTGGACACTAAGGAAATTTTCAAAAAGTAACAGCAACAAAATGAAAACATATCATTCCTGCTATCAAGGACTTTAATCAGGAATAGGATATACCTGTAAAGTTTAATATTAGTAAGAGAACATCTTTTGTTCAAGGGGTGTTCCCGAGAGACTCTAATGATGTTCAAATAAAGCATATTCTTGGAGACTAACTGTGTTGGTCCAACTCTCTTCCATTTCTTTCCTCCCTACCCATGCCTTCAACTCAATCTCAGTATCCATGTCCTTATAAATAATACAGGTGCTTACAATTTCCCTAGGCTTCACGCCGAAAGACCTCTGAATGTTTCTAGTTTTTGTACATGATACATCCCCCATAATGTTACAGAATGAAAATTAAGGAGGGAAAACTTGTACCAAATGAATATCCATGAAGTCTTTCCCTGTACTTAAAAATGTTTAACATTTGTAAGAAATTACATAAATCATTACCCTTTCTGTTGCCAGCAGAAATAGGTTTAGAGTCCCTACAACTTTCATCTTCTAGGTCTGCCCCTGATTTAAGTTCTACATTTTTAATGTAGGCCTTCTTTCTCTTCTTTACTAATTGGCATGCCTTCTATAGTCTTTGTATTGTACCCATTTAAAAAACTCCTCTGTTTTCCTTCAGTCATCTTTAACAATCACTCCCCATGATTCACTACACTTTATCCAGTGGCTCCAAAATCGAAATAACATATTCAGTTTAAATGTGATCTTGCTTCAGCCACTGTCGGAAACTATCATAAAGGATCGCAGTGTACCCAGCTTTATAATATTATCTTATACGCATAACTGACTTTATTGACAAACTGAAAATTGTAATTTGACTTTCTTTGCTTCCCCCCTTTTATCCCTCTAAAGCAGTCACTCTCACAAGACAAGTCAAATGCAATTTCTGTGAACTCCAAGGGATTATTAGAAGAATTTATTGATCAACTGATGTTTGAAGTCAATGATAGGCTTAAAAGTATTTTTTGTCAGAGTAACATTATTTTACAGTAATATTTTTGTGGAAAGGCTAAAGTGGGTCAAAAATTGAATTTTGATGCTCTACAGAGAGGTCAGTAAAATTTCATAGATTCCTGCAAGCAGAACCGTTTCTATGTTAAATATGTGCTTATATTAATTGAGAGCACATGAATGATCTAAATTCTGCATAAAAAACACCACTAATCTGAAATTTTTGTATGCTGCATGCAAAAGAAGTTATTGTTTTATGAAAGTCCCAGTGTCAAAGATGTTTCATAGGAGAATGTCATTAAATTGATTCAGTATTAACAAGAGATCAGATTTCTTTAGCAATTAAAGCAGAAACCAAGACTGTGGAACAGATCCTTGCACATCAAGTACAGTTTGATGAACTGCAGAGGGGTGAAACTACACAAAAATACACAGTTGTCTGAAGACAGACCCAGACCATGCCAGGAATGCATCTCAGGAAATAATGGAGCAGGAAGAAGGCAATCGGGCATCTCTCCAGTAGGAGGATGTTGAGACAGTCAGGTAGAAAGGGAAATGTGGAAGTCCAAAAGGAAAACAGCACTCATCTTTTTACCATTTGGCCCATGGTAAGCACTTCTGTCGTCAACCATGATACGTTCGCTTTGGAGCTGTTACTTCTGTTATCTAGTGTATGTTTTTTGATGTTGACAGCTATTTCTGATTATCTTCAGTTGTCTTTTCTTTTTTGTCTCAAATTCCCTGAGCACTGTCCAGTATATTATAACCTTAGTCTATGTAAGAATTAATTAACTCCAAAAACATGTATTTAGTGCTTATCTGGCACAAGGTTTGGAAGAGGTACATAAAAATGGCCCTCGCCCAATGATGTTTAATAGAAAAAAATGGAATATTAGACAGTCTAACAGGAAAGGTAGCAAGTTATTATAATTCATGAGGGCTCCTGCAAATGGTAATAGGAAAAAAAGTCTTTGTATTCTTTTAATCTATGTAGCTCTGTGTTATACATAAATCTCACATTTCTTTTTTTCTCAGAATAAAAATTTAAGACTATCTCATGGGATCACTGCCTTACAAGCCAATAAAACTGATAACTGAATTAGTGGTATTTGAGAGATTGTGGATCCTAACACTTCTCCACAACTTTCTATTATAGAATATATAATCAGGGATTTCTTAAATAAATGTACATTTGTTTCTCTAGTTGATGAAGTTTTTAGATGTCTTCTTTCTAGAAGACTCTATTTAAAACATTCTTAGAATTTCTGTGTCCTTCTTATCGTGGCTATAAATGAATTAATTGGCTTAAGACAACAACATAATTATGTTATTTTGCAGTTTTAGAGAATAAAAGTCAGAAATGCACTTCAATGGGATGAAATTAAGGTGTCAGCAGGGCTAAGTTTATTCTTAGAGACTCTCAGAGAAGCTCTATTGCTCTCATTTCCCCACTTCTGGAGGCCACCTCCATTCCTTGGCTAGTGGTCCCCTCCAACACCTTCCGGGCCAACGGTGTAGCATCTTCTCTCCTCTCTGACAATCTGTGTCCATCTCTTTCTCTTACCCTAATCCTCCTGTCTCCTCCTTGTAAGGATCCTTGTTTATAATTACATCTACCCCATCTGGATAATCGGGGCTAATCGCCCATCTCAGGATCCTTAATTTAGCTACATCTACAAAGTTTCTTTCCCTATGTAAGACAGTGTATTCACAGGTTCCAGGGATTAGGACGTATATGTTTGTGGAAGGCCATTATTCCATTTATCACAGAAGTGAAAATCCCTCAGTCGTGTCTGACTCTGTGACCCCATGGACTAAAGCCTGTCAGAATCCTCTGTCCATGGAATTCTCCAGGCGAGAATATTGAAGAGGGTAACCATTTCCTTCTCCAGGGCATCTTCCCTATCCAGGGATCAAACTTGAGTCTTCTACATGACTGGCAGATTCGCTACATTTTGAGCTACCAGGGAAGCCCTTACCACAGAAGGTAGTATTTTAAACTCTGCTGTGATATGTCAGTATTATCTCAGAGAAGATCTTTATAAGGGAAAAAAAATGTTCTTGAAGAAACATACAGGATGCTGGTGGTCTAGGCTGGATTGAGAAAAAAAGGTTAGAAAGAATATACTTGAATATTAAAAAAAAAAAAAAAGAAAAAAGCACCATAAAAAGGCAAAAGGAAGACCCCTCCACTATCAAAATATTCCCAGTACACAGTTTTATCAAGGGCAAAATCCTAAGCAAAGACAGGGCCAAAGCTTGATCCCTCTTTCTTTACATGATGCTGTTCCCTTGTAACTTCTGTATTTAATGTTCGTGGTCATATAACTGAGAATTTAAAAGTAAGATTTTAAAATATGGCCAGGAAAAACCTGTAGCTAAAGAAAGGTCATCGTTTTTTTTTTTGTTTTTTTTTTCCTGTGTTGCTTACTTTTCAAAAGCATATCTGGTTGTTTCAAGGAATGCCTTTAGAATTTAGATATTTTGAAGCTATTTTGAAAAGGACCCTGGAAATAAACTAACCCAGATTTTTATAGAGAAAGTCCAATGTGTCATAAAAAGTTAAACATTTCTCATCTGAAATTATATTACTACTTAGTGGTAGACCCAAACTTCATTTCCCAAACCCAAGTTTCCTGACTCCTAATTCAGTTGTTTTCCCACTAAATCCATTAGTTTAGTGATTTGCATTTGAATTTGGATCTCAGTGCAATGTACAAACTACCCATGAGCTTATTCCTTTGAAAAATCAGTTAATCTGTGAGCCAGGAGCATTTTCTTAGTACATTCAATAAAACACTCTGATGTACTCAGATCTATGGGGAGTCATGAAGGAAGATGATGCTCGTCATCCAGAAATGTTTCTCTATTGTTAAAGAACTTCAAAATACCCAGGATAGACTGCTAGGAATTCTTTCAAAAAAAAAAAAAAAATCTATGTATTATTTCCCAGAGTAAACAAGGAAACCTTTCTAATCTTTTCCCCTTGCTATTATAAAGCTAACATTTGCCCTAAAGCAAAAAGTTGTTTGAGCACAGGGTTATTCCATGGCCATGAATAAAGAGATGTTGCTTACACACTCTGACAACTTGAACGATTCACTTTCCAAAAACAAGTAGCAGAAGGAGAGCTTTTATTTATTTATGCTTTAAAACACCCAAGAGGACAAAAACTGTTTTTGAATTGCTCAAGCATTACATACACTTTTGAGAACTAGCTGGCCATTATTCTGAACAATATCAGCTTATTCTGCTTACCCCACCCCAAAGCACTGTTTGTCCATCTCTGCTCTGACATATGTTGTAGGAGGCTGACCTCTTGGTACTGCCTCAAATGGGTACTTCTGTCATCAGTCGCTTTCTGGTGTGTTTACCCAGTGGGGGCACCAGTAGATAGAAGGGTGGAAGGAAAGTGAGTTTGGGGCTTTCTTTTCCACTCCACACTTGGCTGTACCCTCCATTAGTACAGCAGGAATTTAAGCAGTGGGTGTGAGGGGTCCTTTTCATTGACTCTGTTAAAGAAAGAACTATTCATTCTGGTATTCCACTGATGACGAATGGAGGTGGGGGTACCATAATGGCATTTCGTAGTACCAGACAGAGGGTGGTCTCAACCCCAATACAACCAGGAAAAGTGGGGGTTTTATAGCCAACGAGCAGGGCTGTGGAGTCAGTGGGTGAAAACTTAGTAAGAGAAAACATCAGGGGCGATTCTGGCTCACAGGAGGATTTTTTTGTGGAAGTTAGGCCAGAGTGATCAGACATTACCTGGAAAATTGTGAAGATGAAGAACCTGATCAGATGTTGAGGGTGATCAGATGTCAAGGGTTGGAAGAATCTAGCCAATCTGACTTAGCAAGAATTCTTGGTAAAATTGGACAGTACTAAGACTTTCATGTATGGATGTGAGAGTTGGACTGTGAAGAAGGCTGAGCGCCGAAGAATTGATGCTTTTGAACCGTGGTATTGAAGACTCTTGAGAGTCCCTTGGACCGCAAGGAGATCCAACCAGTCCATTCTGAAGGAGATCAGCCCTGGGATTTCTTTGGAAGGAATGATGCTAAAGCTGAAACTCCAGTACTTTGGCTACCTCATGAGAAGAGTTGACTCATTGGAAAAGACTCTGATGCTGGGAGGGATTGGGGGCAGGAGGAGAAGGGGGCGACAGAGGATGAGATGGCTGGATGGCATCACTTACTCGATGGACGTGAGTCTGAGTGAACTTTGGGAGTTGGTGATGGACAGGGAGGCCTGGCGTGCTGCGATTCATGGGGTCACAAAGAGTCAGACGCGACTGAGTGACTGATCTGATCTGATCTGAAGACTTACATGGAAGCCCCAAAAGTCAGGGCCTAGTTGAGAAGTTCAGAGGAGCCTAAGGTGTGGCCTAGGAGAAACACTTTATCCCTGCTCTTGGTGATCTCAGGATGGGATCGTTTTTCTCGCTTTGCTCCTTCTGTATGGAAAGTGTTCATGACTTCCTTCTGTTACTGATTTCTAGTGTGTCACTTAGTCTAGCCCACACACCACTGGCTCTTTATTAAATAAGCCTGAATCACTGATGAGCATTTTACCTTCTATGTAAGAGGAAACTGGAGCTCTTTAAAGCATCCCTATGGCACAACTGAAGCGACTTAGCAACTTAGCAGTGTTCTCTTATCTGCTGACTCTGCTCCATGCTCTGATTGGCCCAGACTACAGCTGGGATATCAGGCAGAGGAAGGGTCTCAGAAGGCTGCTGTTCACATCCCTCTGAAATTAGTTGAGCCCATCCAGCGCCCCCCCCCCCACCCCCCGCCACATTTCTGTGGTTTTAAGGTCTGGTGAATAGAACAGCCTGTCAATGTGGAAAGCACATAGTTTATTACTGTGGCTGTTTAGACCAGAGTCACCAATCTAGAGTACAGCAGGGCAGCCTCAGCCTTATTTTAACCCTTTAAAAATAAAGCTTACTGTTTTTCTTCACTGCCTGCTTCTCTTTCTGTGGAGTAAACCAAACCTGAATTGCTCTGCAGACCGTTCCCAAGGTGGACTTAACAGAATATGGCCGTTTCAGCTTCCAGTGCAGTTTTTTTAATTTGCAGCTGGTTTTCTTCGTGACAGTATGATTTCCCCAATGTTGGGAGTTTTTGCCAAGGCGACTAAGCGTGGGATATGCACAATAAAGTTTTGAATAAGACCTTGAATTCAATTTGGTCATTTTATTTCAGTACTTTTGGCAATAATTTTTGCAGTGGAAAGATTTCAGGTCATCCTAAGGTTTTACATTTAAAAAAAATTTCCTTTTTGTTTTATGTCTTGCTTTTTATAGGGTCTGACTCTCTTAAGTCTCAGTGTATCTGTGCTTTCTCCTACATTTACCACCTTAATTTTTCATTACTTTCTCCTCTTTTGATACTTTAGATTTTCCTCCAAGCAGTCTGTTCCATTCAATATATTTACCTCCTGAGTACTTTACAGACTGTTTTGGTGTATTTATGGAGATATGTCCCTTAAGTAATAGAAGACGAAATACAAGAGACTGGGTTTTTCCAGCAATATAACTGAGGCACTGTTCTATATCATTTATGAAAAGAAAAGCTAGAGAGTGTAAATTATGCATGATGTATAATGCAATAAATATTGTTATGTTTCTATCATTATTCAATCAATTCAGTCAGTCATGTCTGACTCTTTGTGACCCCCATGGACTGCAGCACGCCAGGCCTCCTGGTCCCACATCACCTCCCGAGCTTGCCCAAACTCCTGTCCATTGGATCAGTGATGGCATCCAACCATCTGGTCCTCTGTTATGCCCTTCACCTCCTGCGTTCAATATTTCCCAGTATCAGGGTCTTTTCCAATGAATTGACTCATCTCATCAGGTGGCCAAAGTATTGGAGCTTAAGTATTAGTAATGTATCTATACTTGGGGTTTGAATAGATTTTTAAATTTTATTTTTTTCTAATAAGCATGAGATTCTTGAAACGGCCCTATTTGTAGTTGCTACAGTCCATATAAGTAGAGTAATGGACTCTCAGGTGCATATATACTATTCTTCCATCATTTACTGACCATCTACACTGGTTCTAGAATTGGGCTAAACTTTGGGATTATGAGGTTTAATGAAGCAGAATTCTGCCCTTAAGCTTTCCCTCTGAGGAGTCAGGGATATTAAAATAATTACACTACAAAATTGAAAATATCATGGTAGAGGTTGTTAGAGCAACTGAGTGAAAAGTAGTTAATAACTGATGAGGGTGGCCAGGCACATTTCCTACAAAAGGTCTGGGTATGGAAGCATGGATTGCTTGCATCAAGCAGGGATGAAGGGAAGGAATTACACAGCAGAGGAGCCCCACGCTTGGGAAGACATGCAGACAGCACGGAGACTGGTCAGAGGACGTCCTGTGGGGAAGTGCAGATGAAGCGGTTGTGTCCCCGTCAGCACCTCACCCTCCCTCGTAACCCTGGTCCTGTCATTTCCCTCTTCTACTTCCTAAAGCGGCTCTGCACACCACTGTAGGTGTTCCCCTATCTTTCCCTCTTTCCATCATAGTAAAGATCTCAAAAGCATGTTTAAATTTCAGATTCAGTTTCTCCCCCCTGCCTTACTCATCCACAGGTCAATCCATAGCAACTACATTCAAACAGTCTAATAACATGACTTTGTAAATATGGTTAATAAAGGCTGTTCTCATCATAGGAAATGGAATATTTATAGTTCTCATGGAATTTGACTAGAGTTGCCAGATAAAATACAAGAAACTGTGGATTTTAAATAAACTTAATTAGTAACATTTAAATTTCAGAAGAAAATGGAGTTTTTTTTTTAGTATAAGCATGTTTGATGCAGTATTTGAGATATGCTAAGTTGTTGTTTATCTGAAATGCCAGTTTAGCTGGGATGCCTGTATTTTTATTTACCAAATCTGGACTCTAAATTTTCCTTTTCTGCAGGTGAGACTAAACCATTCTATCATGCTTCTCTGAGGCAATCAAGCCCATTTCTTGGTGTTAGTTGTTCTTTCCCTATGAGTCCTAAATCTCTACCTCCATCCAACATCTCTTCTTTGCTTGCAAAACAGTATATCCAGTACCTACTGCACATTTTCTCCTGGTTGTCCTACAGGCACCTAAAACCACACATACCAGAGTAACCATGCTGTCTTTGTCTCAAACCTGCTTCCTGATTGCATTCTCCATGTAGCAAAGGGCACCACCATCAACCCAATCCAGTTACCAAAGTACAAACCTGGGGGTCATTCTAGACTCGACCTTCCCCCCTCACCTCCATTCCCCATTGCCCCACCCAGCCCAAAATGATTGTTCACAGTTCTCCTTCTTAACGTGGCTTGATTTGCCCCCTCTTCTGTAACTTCTTTGGAATCTTCCCAGTTTGCACTGCATCGTCTCAACCAGCATGTCAGACTAGCCTCCAGTGCACGTCCCTGTTTCACGCATGTACGCAGACATACAGGCACACACATACACGCACACACGTGCTGTCTCTGACATCTCCAGAATTTCAAATTTGAATGTATTTCTTTTTACTCACTGTTCTTGGATAACTTTTTATTTTCTGTAGATAGGCCTGAAAACTATATCCGATGGATCATACACTCCAGGATCTGGCCCATGCCAGCCTCTGTAGTCTTCTCTCTCAGGGATGGAAGAGCACGTGTGATCTGCGGTTTTCGTTGTCCCATGCTTCCTGTGTAGCAGGCAGTCAGTGGTTTGTTGTATGAGAGTAGGCTAGAATTTTCAGAGTGAAGCCTGTCATATCGTCAAGGAAGAGGACATTTAATGTGCTCTAATGAGAGAGTTATTATACTGGAGGGACTTAATATGAAACATGGTGTTTCAGAAATTATATAAAAAAGAGCCCCAAATTTGGATTTATGTATGAGTGTCTATACATATAAATATTTAAATACATATAAACACTAACTGCCCCTAAGAAGTTGTACATTCATATAAATATTTAAGTACATTGAACCCACTTTACTGTTTGGTGTAGTCAAGAAATATTGCTGTTCTGAGTGTTTGAATCTTCTGATGAATTAATCATCATTTTTCTAACACTTAAACTAGATTAAAATACAGTCCACTCTACAATTACAGTGGTGTAATTAAACCTTTGTCATGTCAAAAGATAGTTCAGAGTACTGTGTATTTTATTTATCTGTGATAAGCAATTTTATTTATGAACAGGGAAGCCTGTTTTCAGACTATAGGTACTCATTCAGTGTCCCCAAACTCAAAGAATTCATCCAACATATAATTAAAGTATCTCTGAAGTATATATACCACTTTATTTGACTAATAAATATTTTAGCTAATAAAGATTTTCTGCAGTCATAAGCTGAAATGTATAATTTAGAAGACCCTGGAAATAAACACCTCTTATAAGGTTTCAGAACTGCTCAGAGATTGATATCAACTAGATATTTGTGCCACATTTAATTTAAGCTTCCAGACGAATGAATGAATGTGAATGTGAAGTTGCTCAGTCATGTCTGACTCTTTGCGACCCCATGGACTGTAGCCTACCAGACTCTGTCCATGGGATTTTCCGGGCAATAGTACTGGAGTGGATTGCCATTTCCTTCTCCAAGGGATCTGCCCAACCCAGGGATCGAACCCGGGTCTCCCGCATTGTAGACAGACGCTTTACCATCTGAGCCACCTGGGAAGATAGTGTGTATGAATGAAGAGAAATTATAAATGGAGTATGAAGTTTTACTTGCCATTAATAAAATCATTCTCTTTGACATGTCGGAACTGAAGCATTGGTCAAATTCATGTTGGATAACACAGTGCCATTTGAAGCCTCTGAGAATGATCTCTGTTTAGTTAGTAACAAGTGGAGCCTGGGGCATTATTAAGCAGAATTACAACAGCGCTGTACCGCTGCGCAGAGACATTCGTGGCATTTCCTCTCAACAGCATCTTTAAAAGTCTGGCTCCTAAAACTAATGTTGTGAAGCTTCAGTTCTTTTGAATTGAGACTCCAGGGAATAAGAGAGAGTCATAATTATTAGCTAGGAATTGATGCTAAATTTGTTGATTCACTGGTTTTCCACTACTTTCTATAGTATGTAAATGAGATCTTTACTTAGAAAAGCTTTCCCACTCAGAGACAGTTGACAGCTGTTCAAGCCCAGGGGAGGAAGAAAACACAGCTTTCTCCTCGGCCTTTTCTTCTCCTTCAGCAAGGCTTCCAAAGCCTCGCGGAGTTTTCCCAGAATCCCCTGCACAGGAGCTTTCACATTCTGATGGATTAGTCATCATATCAGGGCTTACCGCTTTGCAGCTCCCTGGCTGCCAATTGAATAGTATAAACTGGGCCCAGAAAATCTGCTTGCTCAGCACCACTGGAGTTGTGGGCTGTTTAGCAAGCGATGTCTAATTCCCGATGACTCTCACCAGTAAAGATGACATCAGAGTGATATGCTTAGCATGTTTTCAGAAAGAATCCTGGACAGCTCGTCAAAGTTTATAATACCACCATGAGATGTGGGGAGAGGCAGACACACAGAGTCCTTAGACCTTCAGCCAGAGGAGCTTATAGGCTGGACTAGAGAGTGGAGGAGGTGGGTGGGGGGCTCACTTGGAGGGGAGATGGGGACAGGTGGTTTTCAATTTTCAGTTCCTCCACCTCTGTCTCCTGCACCCTCTGGAATTCTGCAATATCCCCAGGAAATAGCTCAGTGATCGCACTTTCTACTGGATCTTGGTCTTGCTAACGCCTCCCTAGGCAGAGAGAAGTCAAGCTATTCTGAGAGCTGACACCTGGCACTGATGATCCATTGTAGGTAGAATATTTGTCCCCAATTCTCCTCTCATCCCTCTTTTCTGGGTAGACAGTCCCCAGACCTGACAGACTTTAGCATCTCACTCAGGCACGGCTTCCTTAAGTACTCTGTGCTCCCAGAAACGCCGGCATCTCCTATGCAGCATCAGAACCCAGTGCCCTCTGTACCCTGATAGGAGGGTAGCTCAGAAATGATCACATGAAGATGCTGATGGCTAACTTGAACTTAATATGTGACTTCCCTCAGGGTGATTTGGATTTAAAGCAGGAATGCTAGGTGAGCAAATACATGAATGTAAAGGAAGAAAAATCACGGCCACTGATCAAATGTAATCAGCTTAGTAGATGTGTGGAAGAGAATCAGTAGCGCAGAGGAGGTATTTCAATTTTCCTTCAAATTTAAGAGATAGGCTGACATTAGTAACAGTAATGCTTCCCAAGTGGCTCAGGGGTAAAGAATCTGCCTGCCAATGCAGATTATGTAGTATGTGTATTTACCTGTGTGTATACACACACACACACACACACTTACCTATATATGTAGTATGTGTATTGACATATGTATGTGTGTATATATATATACACTTCCCCGGTGGCTCAGATGATAAAGAATCCACCTACTATGTGGGAGACCTGGGTTCAATCCCTGGGTTGGGAAGATTCCCTGGAGGAGGGCATGGCAACTCACTCCAGTATTCCTGCTAGAGATTCCCTGTAGACAAAGGAGCCTGGCAGGCTACAATCCACGGGGTCACAAAGGGTCAGACATGACTGAGTGACTAAGCACCTCACAGAGCACATACATGTGTGTGTATATACACGTATATTAAGTTGATATATGCATCTAAGTACTATCTATAAATTGAATTATTACTATTAGGGCTTCCTAGGTAGCTCAAGTGGTAAAGAATCCACTTGCTGATTTGGGAGACACGGGAGATGCAGGTTCAATCCCTGGGTCAGGAGGATCCCCTGGAGGAGGAAATGGTGGCCCACTCCAGCATTCTCGCCTGGAAAAGCCCACGGAGAGGAGTCTAGCAGCTACAGTCCATGGGGCCGCAGAGAGTCGAACATGACTGAGCCACTGAGCATGCGTGCCTGTTACTGTCAGTGTGGTTGTTGTTGTTTAGTCTCTAAGTCACGTCCGACTCTTTTGCAACCCCGTGGACTATAGGTAAACACACATATTACGTATTATGTATGTAGTATATATCTATCTATATATATAAATTGAGTTATTGTGCTTTTACAAATAAATTGTCTTGGAGTTGATTTTATGCAATCTGGTGTAAATTAAAACACCATTTGATAAACAAAAGTCGACTAAAACCCTTACTAGTCTTAAATTGTTCCATTTTAGAATAAAATAGACTTACAGGGAGATAAGCTCTATGGCTCCCAGTAAAGAAGTAAATGTTTTATCAGCCACCATAAATATATTTCTGTTAGGGAATATATACATATGTGTACATGAAAATAGTTTCCATGTCTCTTAAATTCTTCTGTAGTTTTTACTCTGTGTACGCATCATGATGAATATGTCTATATAATGTATTTACATATATTAACATACAGGAAAAAAAACTCCTGGTGCACAGTCACGTCCAGCTCTTTTGCAAGGCTATGGACTGTGGGCCACCAGGCTCCTCTGTCCATGGGATTTCCCAGGCAAGAATACTGGAGTGGGTTCCCGTTTCCTCCTCCAGGGAACCTTCCTGACCCAGGGATTGAACCCATGTCTCCTGCATTGGTAGGTGGGTTCTGTACCACTGAGCCACTCGGGCTTCCCATATTAACATACATGCAGATGTAAACACTCCGTTCAGTTCAGTAGCTGAGTCATGTCCCACTCTTTGCGACCCCATGGACTGCAGCACTCCAGGCCTCCCTGTCCATCACCAACTCCCGGAGTTGGCTCAAACTCACGTCCATTGAATCGGTGATGCAACCCAACCATCTCATCCTCTGCCGTCCCCTTTAACACTGGTTCCCCCAAAATGGGAAAGTCCGACCCTTAGGAAGTCAAGTCTGCCTCGTACAGGAAAGGAAAGTCTTTCTTTTCCCTCCCGTGCCCTCTTAGCACGGACGGGCTTCTCATTTGAGGGCACATGACAGAGGGGCTGCCATCCCGGCTCAGTGGTACCTGATGATGCTACTGAAGTGAAGATGCACTGGTGCTCAGGTGAAGCTTGCTTGGTCTCCACGCTGCTCTACATGACTGCAGACATGTCCCTGAATGTAGTTTAGAATAGTTCTCCGCTGTATATCACTTTTGTGTGGGTGCACTGGGCCACCCAGCATGCACATACTACATTTCAAATGAAAAGAGGTGATGATCCAGCTACAGAGTGACCAGTTCAGTGCCAGCGCAGAGCAGGGCAATGTAACATTCTTCTTCCAGTTGGCTACTTAGAGTTTTCCTGCTAACACTGAGCTGGAACCTAGTAGATGCTCAATAAATGTTTGCTGAGTGGGTGAGTGAGGAATAGATGCCTTCTGTGTATTCTGTGAGATCTTTACCTAGATCTTCAATATGATGCTGTCTAAGGAAAATAAGACTGTAGCAGGGCATATTTTTTATTTAAAAATTAATTTTCGGTTCAGTTCAGTCATTCAGTCATATCTGACTCTTTGAGAGCCCGTGGACTACAGCATGCCAGGCTTCCCTGTCCATCACCAACTCCCAGAGCTTACTCAAACTCATGTCCATCAAGTCGGTGATGCCATCCAACCATCTCATCCTCTGTCGTCCCCTTCTTCTCCCACCTCCAATCTTTGTCAGCATCAGGGTCTTCTCAAATGAGTCAGTTCTTTGCATCAGATTGCCAAAATATTGGAGTCTCAGCTTCAGCATCAGTCCTTCTAATGAATATTCAGGACTGATTTCCTTTAGGATGGACTGGTTGGATCTCCTTGCAGTCCAAGGGACTCTCAAGAGTCTTCTCCAACACCACAGTTCAAAAGCATCAATTCTTCGGTACTCAGTTCAACTCTCACATTCATACATGACTACTGGAAAAAATATAGCTTTAACTAGATGGACCTTTGTTGGCAAAGTAATGTCTCTGGTTTTTAATATGCTGTCTAGGTTGGTCATAGCTAATTTAATTTTAATTTATAAAATATTCAAAGTAATACAAACACTAAACATTTTTTTCTTTAGCACAACATACATTAGTAGAGATTTTTAAATCACCATTATTTATAGAGTTCATACTAAATAATACTGTGTACATTTTATATGGCTTTCAAAATGTGACATAAAAAATACTGATTATTTATCTTGCATATTCAAGCACATGTGGTCTAGGAAAGTAGGTTCTGCTCTTTCTCTCCTATCTTTCTGTTCTTTAAGTAAAATATGAGCTCTCTGCTGCTGTCACTTCTAGAGTCCTCATCTCTAGTTAAGCTAGAGTGAGATTCCCTTTCTTCCCACAAGCTTTGTGTTCCAGGGTGCGCAGTAAGACAGATCTTAGCATCTGAAAAGACCCTAGTGACCTTGGACTGGCTTGCTGACTGTGGTCAGAAAGGTAGCATTTTCACCAATTCACAGAAGAAATCCCTGGGAGGTCTGGAGAGTAAATATGTGAGATTCAAAAGCTGGTAGGAGTGGAGGAAAGAGGAGGTGCTTGGAACTTCAGGACTCTTTCTTTCTTTAACAATGCACATGTATTTGAACCCTCTTTGTCTTCCATTTCTATATGTGAGTGACAAAACCAAGTGTTTTAAGACTCCTTGCAGTGGTTCAAAGTCTCCATGAGTATTTTCTCCTGACTTAAGTGTTGGCCCATCCATATGCTTGTTAGGTGTGTGTGTGTGTGTTTTAATTAACAGATGACCACTTTAGGTACAGAAGATAAATGGCAGTTATAGTCAGTGTGTTAATGCTTTTTATGCCAATGAAAGGTATTTTTAAAATGAAAAATATCCTTATTCCATATTATACGGTAGGGCTTCCCAGGTAGCTCAGTGATAAGGAATCTGCCTGCCAGCACAGGTGACATGGGTTCGATCCCTGGGTCAGGAAGTTCCCCTGGAGGAGGAGATGGCAATCCACTCCAATATTCTTGCTGCAAAGTCCAATGGACAGAAGAGACCGGTGGGCTACAGTCTATGGGGTTGCAAAGAGTTGGAGCATGCTGAGCACACACACGTATTATACATGTATATAACATTTTATTTATTTCAATTAAAAGGCAGGAATTTGGAATGCTACAATTAAAGGCAAGCCTGGTACCATTTTTTCTGCAGCCTGAGATTCTCTGTATAACCTTATACCCTGACAGAATGCAGGGTGATATTGTTCATGTAGGTAGCATGACGTCCTAAAAATCAAGACACCAAGGGCTTTTATCTGTCACTAACATTAACCGAATAAGAGATGGGAGCTGAGATTGGTCATCATTAAGGTCTATTCCAGCTTTAACAAGCTATTAATGAGATGCTGATTGTCAAACTGAAAATGACCATTTTGTTGGTCAAAGGAGCCACGTTTGCATGAGGGGGCCCTGAACTACTCTGAATGTTAATATGTGCTACAGGATTTGCAGCAAATCAAAACACAAGTGCTGCTAAAATGAGTTTATAGGAAAAAGAATGATTATTTTACTTGAAAAGCCACAGAGTAGCCTGTAGAATGTAATGCAAGGAGGCTCGGTGAACATATGGGAAGAAACATGGAGGGTGTCATCTGAGCCTACGTTGTAAGGAGAATCCAGATGATCCAATATGTCCTCCTGTCATTTTCCACTTGCAAAGTAGACAGCTAGCTTTTATGTTTCAGTCTTATTTTAAAGCAAAACCCAGAAGGGATGACTGCAGTGGAGGACCCAAGGCTGATGGAGGAAATCACCATGTGGCATCTCATCTTTACCTTTAACCTTTAGAAAGTATAATTGACATGTGGCAATTTTATGTTAAATTGTATTTTGTTGGGAGTTAGATCATATGCAAAATACTCTGGACATTCACCGGGGCTGTGTGAAAACTTTGTTGGGTGAATATTTCAACTCCCTTTCACACTCTACCTTTCAAAACAGTCTCTCTTGGAAGCAGAGGAAAAGTTCTGGTACTTGTGTGAATCCTCCGTTTCCTCTATGTCATCTCATTGCTGACCCTAAAGAAAAATAAAGTCCATTTTGTATTAGTTTGCTAGGGTCTGCCATAGCTAAATACACAGCCTTGGAGGCTTAAACAGCAGGTGTATATTTTGTCATAATACTGGAGGCTTGAGTCCAAGATCAAGATGCTGGCTGGCTTGTGTGTGTGTGTGTGTGTGTGTTCTATACGGACAGCCTTCCTGTTCCATTAGAGTCCCCCTTATGACCTCATTTAACTTTACCTCTTTAAAGGGTCTATCTCCAAGTACAGTGGCATTGGGAATTTGTTCTTCAATATATGAATTTTAGGGGACACAGTTCAGCTCATAACAACCTTTAAAATTATTTTCGATTACAATCCTCACTTTCTTGCAAATTTAAATTCTGTGCCTGATGATATTTTCACATATTCTTTTCTAATCTGATTCCAATTGAAAAATAAAACATAAGCCTAAGAGGATTTTTTTTCCCTTAGGGAATTCTAGTCTGGTATCCAAAATTTAAATGTAAGTCCATCTCTTAAAGGAGAGAAATAATAGTCACCATCTGCTTCCACTATGTTAGAAATGCGAAGGCAGAACTTCTGAATCCATATGTAAAGGGTACACACTTCTTCAGATGAAAGCTATAGAAAAGATACAGTGTTCCATGATATTCTCCAATACCATTTTAAGATTTAGTAATCCTTCACTCATTCATTCACTGATAAATTTTTAATAAATACTATGTGTCAATCACTATTCTAAGCATTAGAGCAACAATGTATGGCAAAGTTTTTCCCCTCAGGGAACTCAAAATGTCCTAGTGTGAAAAAAAAAAAAACATGCTCACTCTTTCTCACATGGAATAACCTCTATTTCTATGTTTACCCTTCAGTTACATTCTATGCCATCTTTATGGCTTAGCTCTCATTGCTAACCTCAGTCATTTTCCCTGAGGGATAAAATACTGAGACAGAAATGAAATCAACTGTTTTACTGTGTGCTCATTTATAAAATGATGGTTTAGACTGAATCAGTGGTTCTCAGTCCTGGTTGTCCATTAGCATCACCTGGGGAGCTTTAAAAATATACCTTGGACCCTAGAGATTCCAATTTATTTGATCTTTGATGTATCGTGACCTTTGATGCATTGAAAAAGATCTGTGAGTGATTCCAAAGTGCAGTCAAAATTGAGAGTACCTGAGTAGACGATCACCAAGACCCCTCACTGATCTGAGAGGTTATATGTCTTAGTCAAAAGTTAGGGATTTCTAGATTTTTTTTCCCCCAGTTCTGAAGTTATGCTCTGAAATAAGCTGGGAAAATTAGTTATGTTCCTCAGCATGTGTGTGTGTTGCAGACTCTTATTACTGCTGCTTCTAAGAATCAATCTCTACTCTCAGGAAGATTGAATTAAACTAAATTTCTGTGAAAACCAACTAGTTTAAATGTAGCCTAAGTGGGAAGTACCGAGAAAGTGACATAAAATGAAACTGGACAGTCAGGGAGGACCTTTCCTAGTGTGCTTTGACTTTACCGTGAGAGTGGTTGTTTGCCATTGAGAAACACCAGACAGTGGAGAGAGCTAAAGAGGTCGGTGGCTTAAAGAGATCAGATGGGTGAAGAGTAGAGAACGTAGGAAAAGGGGGCAAAACAAAGACGATTGGAATATTGGAGGCCTTTGCAAACAACCCAGAGGAGAATGGTGAGGGCTGAAACTACAGCAGGGGGATGGAAACAGAAGGCTGTGTTGAGAGAGACTTTGAAAGAATAATAATAATAATAATAATAAAACTGATGGCAAATAAAGCTACCGCTAATTTTAATTTTGGTAAATGGGTGGTCTGGTTAATCTATTTACTGAAAAAAGGAAGAACATAGGGGCAGATTTGGGTAATGATTTAAAAAACATACTGAGTTTGCAGGAAATTTAAGGAGAATTATTCTAGAAATAATACCATTTATAGCAACCTGGAAATTATCATGCTAAGAAAAGTAAGTTAGAAAGAGCAAGACAGATACTATATAGTATTATTTATATGTGGAGTCTAAACTATGACACAGATGAACTTCTCTGTGAAACAGATGCAGACTCACAGACACAGAGAACAGGTTTGTAGTTGCCAAGAGGAAGGAGAGCTAAGGGAGGGGTGGATTAGGAGTTTGGGGCTAGTGGATGCAAACTATTCTATATTAGTATACAGAATAGATAAACAACAGGGTCCTGCTGTATAGCACAATATCATGTGATAATACACACACACACACATATAACTGAATCACTTTGCGGTAGAGCAGAAATTAACATTGTAAAGCAACTGTACTTCAATTTAAAAAATGAGAAAGCGCTTCCCTCATGGTCTAGTGATTAAGATTCTGTGCTTCCAATGGAAGGAACCTGAATTTTATCCCTGCCCAGGGAAGTTCCACATGTCATGTAATGTAGTTTAAAAAAAGAAAAAGAAAAGGAGAGTTGTTCAGTATAGTCAGGCCCTAAAGAAAAAAATATTTGAGCCCTAGAAAAAAAAATAGTGATGTTGTTAATTATATTAAAAGCAAAGGAGATGGAAGAAATTGTTTCCAGTGAATGTGTAGTTTGGGAGGAAGTTGTGAACAGATTCTTAGTTTAAGGTAAATAGAGACAAATAAGAGATCGTGATTAAAAAAAAAAAATAGAAAGGTAAGCAAAATCTTGACCCTGATGGTGGGAAAGATTGAGGGCAAGAGGAGAAGGGGGCAACAGTGGGATGAGATGGTTGGATGGCGTCACTGACTCAATGGACATGAGTTTGAACAAACACAGGGAGATACCGAAGGGCAGAGAAGCCTGGGGTGCTGCAGTTCATGGGGTCGAAAAGAGTTGGACATGACTTAGCGACTGAACAACAACAAATAACAACAACAAGCGAAATCTTGAACCAAGTAACACCCTAGAGCTTGAAGAGGGAGAGAATTTCAGTAAGGCAGAGGTGGTCAGCATGGAGGCAGAGTAATGGTCGCTCCATGTTTCCAGCTCCAGTTTTCTGATTGCTTTGTGTGTGTTGATTCACTTCATTCTCATAATAACTCTAAAAGGTGAGTTGTCACCTCATTGTATAGACAGGAAACAGAAGTGTAGCTAGTATTTGCCAAAGAGTGCACAGTTAATTAACAGCACCATAAAGATGTGAACCTAGAGAGTCTCACCCTAGAAGTCATGCTTGTGATGACCCTGCTGAACAGCAGTTGGATGAAGAGTGACGACAGGGAAGTATCCGCTGGAAATCAGTCTTTGACCTTGGTGAGAGCAGAGCTCAGTAAACAGTGTGGATCCCAAACTGTGCGTGTATGTGTGTGTGCACCTGTGTGTGTATGTATGGGTATGGTGGGGGTGGGGAAGGGTGGGCAGCGTAGAAGAGAGAATTAGAAGAAAATACAATCTTTTACATGCCTCATGTGTGAAGAAAGGCACAGAGTAAGATGATACCTTGAGGATGACTTAGTACAAAAGGAGCATTATATTTAAGGATGGAAGGGAGGACTATTCTTCCATTCTGCTAAGAAATACTGGAGAGAAGTGCAAAGATGGAGACATAGAAGATAAGTCAGCAATGGTAGCTTTCCATGAAGGTCAGGGGTGGAGAGGAACCAGAATGTTGGGGAAGAATCAGTACTGACTACCTTTCCCATTGAGAGAAGGAAAGAGAGGATTTGAGAATTAACAGCAGAAAAGGGCAAGACAGTGGCAAACAACCACTTACTCCAAGGCCACTTTCATTCCCCACACCTTCGGGTAAGGAGGACACAGTCCACTCAGAGGCTCTGCTCACCCTTGACTATGCATCCTTGTGCTCCAACTTTCTCAACAGGCTCCAATATCCCCAACTCACGCACTCAGTATAGAGCCATCTTTCTCAGTCAGCACATTCTTCAAGTTTTACTTATTGAATTAATATTTCCTCTTCTCTGTAAGGAGGAAGGCCAGTACCAAGCAAAAAAAAAAAAAGAAACACAACACCTCTCAATCAAAGACCAGCACAGGACAGCCTCTTGCATAGCGTGTGTCTGGGGTGACCCAGGAGGAGTCTGAAATTGATTTGCAGTCTGTTGCTACCTCTCAGTGTGCAGAATGAGGCGAGTACCATGGGTAACGCATCGAGTCAGATTGGCAGTGATGGGCCTGCCAGTGGAAAGGATGTGAGCTGAATTAATAACACTTCCAACTTCAGCTGAAAGAACCTTGGAGGAGAGATGTCTTCAGATGATATCCCCAGTGCAGACTCTCTCCCCATCTCACTTAACAGGAGGAGTGGTTGCAAAGGGCAACTTCAACAACTTTCCACAGGCAGCCCAGTCACCGTCAATCTAACTTAAAAAGGAGAGGGGATGTCAGCACTCCAGAAAGCACGTGTCCCCCGAGACATCAGCACGGCTTTCATGTTCAATCACTGTGTTTAATTCAATTATCTGCCCCCACCACCCCCAACTGTCTGCCTTACAAGGAAGGTTTGGGAGGAGACGGATGCTTGATGCTTCTGCAAGTCCCCAAAGATGCACGTTCTTTATTAGGGAATTCAATAAAGGATAAGCTCTTACTCACCCAGCTGCTTCCTCTGGGAAGTCATCACGGGGCTCCAGCTGCCTGTAGTAGAAGGATGACTGGGTCTAGGCCATGAATTGATTTTTTTTTTTAGATTGGAGTCAGCTAGTTGTCTTTTTTAAAAAGAGGGTTTATGTCAAATGACACTTAAGATTTTCATGTTTTTTTTTTATATGCAGAAACCACCACAGATTCATATTCTGCTGTAGAATTTTCAGAATCCAGATACCGAGATAGATTTCTAATTAGGTTTAATGATTTTCTTTCTTTCCTTCCTTTGTCTTACCCATCTTCTCATTTGCCCATTGTAAGAGACTGTTAGGGCTTCCCTGCTGGCTCACTGGTAAAGAATCCACTTGCCAATGCAGGAGCCTTGAGTTTGATCCCTGGGTTGGGAAGAACCCCTGGAAAAGGAAATGGCAACCCACTCCAGTATTCTTGCCTGGGAAACCCCAGGGACAGAGGAGCCTGGTGGGCTACAGTCCATGGGTTCGCAAGAGTCAGACATGACAGAACAACTAAACAGCAACAACTGCATTAAGAAGGAACTCATGAAGTGTAGGGACAAACGTGTAGACCATATCAAAGATCATCAGTTGGAGAAAGCGAGGCTAAGCTGATTTTTCCATCACAAGTCCCAAATCTTCAAATTGTTTCAGAGTGCAAATGGGTTGTTATTACACTTGATTAAAATAAACTGATAATATCCATGATGATATGAACCAGTGTTTTCTAAATTCTAGACTATATAGACCCTCTTTAAGAAAAGAGATATTTGCAGGCCCACAGTAATATGTTCTGTCTCAATTTTCAGAAATATTGGCTAGGCATTACAGGTCTTAGCCCATGAAGATATTTTTTACCCGCAAATAAGCAAAGTATAACATCCATCTTTATAGTGGTAAAAATCCTTTCAGATTCCAGTTGCCAATGGAAACTTTAAAAAAAGCAGCCAAAAAACAAAACAAAACAAAAAAAAACAACCATAAAACCTTGTGGATCCTACAAGTCTATATCTGCAGAATCAATTTGAAAAACACTACTTTTAGTACTTTTTAACCAAAACTTTTTCAAAAACTGATGCTGGGAAAGATTGAAGGTGGGAAGAGAAGGGGATGACAGAGGATGAGATGGTTGGATGGCATCACCGACTCAATGCACATGAGTTTGAATAAACTCCGGGAGTTGGTAATGGACAGGGAGGCCTGGCGTGCTGCAGTCCATGGGATCGCAAAGAGTCAGACACGACTGAGCGACTGAACTGAACTGAATCAAAACTTGGAACTTGTCAAGGATTCTTTTTTTATATGTTACATTGCCAGCTTTCTTTTACCATTAATTCATTCTGAATTAATGGGAATCCTGCTCCCATATTTTCCCCATGTTTGTAATATCTGAAGAGTAAGAAAAGGATTGGTAACAAAAATTAATGTGTTATGAAACTCTCACCCTATTTCTTTTATTCCCTCCATTCAGGCTAGGAAAAAAAAAAAAATCTCCTTTGAAAGTCTATCTCATTAAGAGCTTATTTAATCACAGATTTGTCTCCATAAGCATTATCCACGATATATATTTATTGAATGCCAGTAAATGTGAGTGGGAGTGGCACAGTTAATGTTCTGGATAATCGATGAATGATATTTCTTGAACACCTTTATGAATAGTTCACCATAAGTGAGTTTGCTGAAGAAGATACTTTTTTAAAATGTAAATTCATATTTTTTCCCTTGAGTATTTTACTGTCTTAATGGGAAGATTAGGATTATGTGCTCCAAAGATGATCAATATGTGCAAGTGAGTCATGAAGCAGGCAGATAACATGGCTGTACAGTGGACAGAAAAGTTTGAGGAAAGTGAAATTTGAGCAGAATCTTGGGATGGGGGTGGAATAGGAGATTGGGGTAGACAAAATGGAAGCAAGAAGGTATTCCAGGCAGGAAACATCAAAGGGAGATTTTAACTGGAGGTCAGAGATTAGAATAATATGGCTGGAGTTGGGTGCTCATAGAAAGAACTTCGCAAGATAGCTTCAGAAAGACTAATGTAAGCACTTTGGGCTTTGATGATGGAGGGATTCACTCAGGTCACGGAGATGGAGAAAGCAGTATTTCTGGGTGATTCACTTGGCTAGTGGTGGGAAGAAATCTATAAAAGAGGAAGAAACTGGAAAATTAATTTCAGGATAGCTGCTTATTTCTATTTTCTACAGTGAAATAGTTAGAGACAAAGGGTTATCTTTCATTTGTAGCCACGTCTTCGATAACAAGTGATGAAGACCATGCCCTCGTCAGATGGCTAATCAAGGCTGGTTGTGAAGTTAAGCATTCCTTAGAGAAGGCTGGCTTCCCCATCCTGGGCTGCGTCGTTGGCACACTAAACCCAAACACTGTGGATGTCCTCTACCTTTATTCTCTGCCCTTCTTGCCTGCTCACTGTATCCCTCTCTTAGGGCAGTGTTTCTAAGCATCATCGGCACTCTCAGCATTTGGGCTGGATGAGTCTTTGTTCTGAGCGGCTATCCTATGCCTGGCCCCTCCCCACTAGATGCCACTAACATCCTCCCTTACCTTCCCAAACTGTAACACCCCCAAAGTACCTCCAGACACTGCCAGATGTCCTGCAGGGGATACCATCACCTCTTGTTGAGAACTGGCTTAGAGAAGCAGAGATTGTTTTGCTGAATGCTAAGCATTTGTGCCTGGAGAAGAGGAACCCTTTCTGTTCTCCAACATTTCTAAGCATTAGGCTTTGTGAGTCCTGGAGGCATCAGAGAACCGAAATGTCAGCCATGCAGTGTAATATGCCTTCTCCACTGACATGTTTCAAGTTTAGCCCTTTTTTCTTCTACCAGCCAACAATTATTTGAAACTGTCCATGTTATTCATGGATTGTCTCTGTGTTCTACTTTGCCTAGGAGTATCCTGATTTACACCTGTTTTCTCCATTCCTGTCTGGTTATACCCTTTTGCACTCTTTAACATGTCCTAGATGGGATGGTAAATTTATGTGATCATTCTTCCACTTAAATTGCTAGAACTGAGAGAGAATAACCAGGGAATAGAAGAGGTGAAGGGCCTCCCTGGTGACTCAGTGGTAAAGAATCCACCTGCAAATGCAGGAGATGTAGGTTTGATTGCTGGGTCAGAAAGATCCCCTGGAGAATGAAATAATAACTCACTCCAATATTCTTGCCTGGGAAATCCCATAGACAGAGGAGCCTGGTGGGCTACAGTTCATGGAGTTGCAAAGAGTCAGACATGACTTAGCGACTGTGCATACACGCACACACCAGGGATGAAGGAGACAAAGAAGCAAATTACCTCTTTCACTGCCCCAAGAAAGATCTCCTGAAGAGGACACTGGAATTAAGACTTGGAAGAACACGAGGAGTTAACCAGGGAAAGGGGCAGAAAGATTTACAAGACAGAGACAACAGGATGATTTATAGGGTGAGACAGTGAAATGGATATATTGAGCAGTTAGACCAACAGGCTAATATGAAAATCCAAAAGTCATTTTTGCAAACTTGTCTTCAATTTTGTAGCTACCTATCCAGTTGTTATCCTAGCTAGCAAAATGGTCAGTGGCATTTTGAGGCTATAATTTCCAAATGTGGCTAACATTTATTTTGCACAAAAGAAAAAGGATTGAGTGCTAGGGATTGTCCAAAAAGGAGAGGCGGGTCAATCCCCTAGCTATGGGTTTGCATATGTGATGGTATTAAAATGCACCGATTACCTTCTCTTCCTTTTATCTGAATGCTTGTAGCCGACACGTAACTACAGAGGATCCAGCATACCATTACACACATAGATTTCAAAGACTTGGGAAGAAATCTTATTTCAGTATCTGTAGTTGGTTTTATTAAAAGCAGTTTAAATTCCCCTGCCTAGAGCAGTTTGGAATTATAGAGATGGGCTGCAGAAATTTACATTTTAATTGAGGCAGAAGACAAAATAGGGCATGGTGCAGTATTCACACGTTACAAGGAAGAATAAATAAGATATGTATCAGCTGGGAGAAAAGAAATGCTCATTTTTCACTGCCTTCTGCACTTAATTTTTTTCAGATGTCAGTGAGCTGAGTTAGGCGTGCTGTGCAAAGACAATTTTTTCCGGTCAAAATGTTTACCATTTCAGAGTCTTGGCATTGAAATATCTTCCTGCTATGGATTAAATATGTAAAGACTTAAATAGGCATGGGTGTGTGTGTGCAAGTGTGTAGGGTGGTTTCCATCAATATTTCAGATATCATTGGATAGAAATAATATTTCAATGAAGAGCAGAGGAAATGATTTTAAAGTATGGGATATATACTGACAATTATTGACAAATGTAATTTATCTGTTACATGCACTAATTTGAGCTATTGATGATAAGTTTCATAGAAATAGATATTTTCTCTGTGGACAAATTCTGCTTCCTGTTATGAGTGTGAAAATCTTTGTAAAGACTGCAGCAGATACAGGTTTTCAAACTTGAAGGTTTAACTGTATTTGACAGTCACCTTGAGAAAATTTCCAATTGATATATTTTTTTCTGTATTCATTATGCATTTGATTCATTCATGGAAAATTAGGTTGAGAATGCAAAATCAAAGGAAAAACAATATACGTAAAAGTTATAGTATTCTAAGGCTTTAAAAAAGTAAGGTACTAGGCTTTAAAAAAGGGACTCTGTTAGTGGCAAAAATGATTTCCAGAAAATTGCTGTATTTAGCACATTTACACTTCTGCATAAACCTTCCTCAGCTTTATGGAATCTTCTATCAACTGTATGCACATTTTTATAGTCTCACATGCTCTTTTTAAACTGTAATTAAAGATTAATTTTAAAATTGAAAGCTAGTAAACAACATATTACCATTTCATGATTATCCAATTATTATTTAATGTAGAACCAAGTCTTGAATTGGGCACATAGAAAGGACATGTAATCTTTTCTCCCCAAGCACATTCCTCTCCAGCATGTAGGTCAAAGGAATCCCCTACTTTGAGTCACCTAAACTTATTTTATCTTATGTTTTGACTATAAAATTATATTTTGCTTTTTCTGGAAATTAAAAATGACATTTTATAGTTTTTTTTAAAAAGTAAGAGTACATTCACCTTATCACTAAGGTTGTTGTTAAGTCGTTAAGTCGTGTCTAACTCTTTGAGACCCCACGTGCTCTGCCCATGTAATTTTCCAGGCAAGAATACTGGATCGGGTTGCCATTTCCTCCTCTGGAAAATCTGCCCAACCCAGAGATAGAATCCATGTATGCTTCATTGGCAGGCAGATTCTTTACCACTGAGCCGCCAGGGAAGCCCTGTCACTAAGATTATTTGTTTCTTAATCAAACCAATATTGTTTGGTTATGCTTATTATGTTTTGGTATTTGTCTGCCTTGTCTGTGCTTGGATTTCCTTTTTTTGTTTTTGTTTTATTTTGGTCTCTGTCTTTTGTATTAATTAAGTATAATGACATTTGATATAAGCAAGGACTCAAAATATTTGTTTTCTAAATACCTTCTGAAACATGCTTAATAATGTCAAATGCCATTATTCTCATAATCAATAACAGCTGAAAGTAGATTTTGAAATTCAAAATAATTTTGCCACAGAATTTTGAAGACATTGCTTTATTGTCTTACGATATTCACCTCTGATGATGAGAACTACAATGCCACTTTCATTTCCATTCCCTTGAAGATAGGCAGCTTTTCCTTTTGTAAGCTTTTTAAATTTTCTCATACCTTTGGAAATGTGACATTTCATTGAGTTATGAGTAAGTGTGGGTCTTGCTGGGCACCTAACTACTTAACAACCACTTTCTTTTGAAGATAATATAAAAACTGTCATTTTTCAGTTCTAGAATATTGTTTTTCCTATTTTTTCTTTGATTTTTACTGAGCCCTTCCATTTTCTATGGCTTCTCTTCTTAAAACTCTTAGTAAAGGAATAATGGCACCCGGAATTAATTTGCTGTGTCTATTAATCTTTTTCTTCCACTCACGTTTTCTTTCCTCCAATGCAAAAATGGGTTTTCTTAATTTCTTGTAGATTTTTAAGCTTCCAGAGCTCTTTATTAGATTTCTCTTTATCACAACACCTTGTTCTAGTTTATGCATGCAAAAGTTTCTCAAAAGACTCCTGGGAATCTGTAGTCTTTTTTTGTTCCTTCCATTATCTGAGGTCTGGCTGTTATCTTGGCTCTTTTTGGTTCTGTTGCATTGTGTTGTTAACTTTCTCAGTGTGTTTCTCAGTGTTCATTCATGTTTGTTTAAAAAATATATGTATATTATATATGACTGCATGTTGAGTAATGCCTCTATGATTATACAAATTTTGGTTCCCAGCATTTGGTTCTGTCTACTCCAGAGTATGGCTAACTACGTGGATGAGTGACTGGCTATGTTTTCATTAGGGAGGAGTAGCACCAAAAAGATATATTGGAAAGCTTACAAAGTGAAAATGGCTTAACCTCCAGCTCTACCTATCTTAAAGAGAGAGGCTTAAAGAACCTATGATTGGCATTAAATGTTTTTGGAGAATAGTTCTAGACTTTTAGAAACTAGCAGAAATCTTACTGGTAATGGTCGTTTAGCAGGTACCTGACAATAGTGGGTTTGTACATGATAACAAACATTCCTTAGAATATTTACCTCAGTATTTTTACTCACTTCATTACCCTGCCTATATTTACATCTGAGTCTTTGTTGTAAAGAATGTCTCTCATCTCTTTACAGACTTTGTCTTAAAATGTTTTAAGTCTTAGTTTCACCTGCTTTGTTTAAAACATCAATCTTGATCTCATTCATTTTCTCTCTTCCAGATATCTGTCTAAAAAAGCTGCTCCAGTGAGACCTAACCATCCCCTCAACCCACTTTTATCTTTAGACCTCTTATGAGTTTATTACATTTTGATTTATCTTCTCTAATTTCAGTCAAATTTTGGAAGAAAATAAAAGAGCATCTTAAGTCTGATGTTTTTGCACCAGACACTATTTTCAAGGTAAAAACAGACTCCAAGGACTGTTCGTCCTCCCTTTCTTTCTGCACTAACGCTCTAAGAAGCAGTAAAAGCCATAACGATCTCCACCATGAACTCTGTAGTTCTCATTTCTACTCAGCTGTCCTTGTATAGAGGCTGCCAGTTAGAATAGGTAAGACAAAATGGCAAAATGTAGAGCTTCCAAGAAATTTTTTAACTTGAAAGTGCACTGTTATCAAGCTGTCTTACAACCCCAGTCATCACCTCGTGACTTTATTGTTTGTTGATGCAACCGCTGCCAAACTGTCCCAGCATCTTCCAGGTTGAACTTGTAGACAAGATTTATTCCTCAGTCTTTGATTGTGTATGTGTGTGCTCAGTCATGTCTGACTCTTTGCAACGCCATGAACTGTAGCCGGCCAGGCTCCTCTGCCCATGGAATTCTCCAGGCAAGAATACTGGAGTGGGTTGCCATTTCGGTCTCCAGGGAATATTCCTGACCCAGGGATCAAACCTGCGTCTCTCGTGTCTTCTGTGTTGGCTGGCAGATTCTTTACCACTGTGCCACCTGGGAAGCCCCGGTTCTTGATTAGTCTTCATCTGTTTCCATGAACATTTTCTCATTGTAACACCATTAATGTAAAGCAGAGTGGGGTGTATAGCTGAGGAAAATGGACAGTGGGATCCAAATGGTTCAGTTTCAACAGTTCTATGTCACAACTGGTTGACTCCATCTATATATGTGTATACTAGGCCACTCCAGTCAGGTCTGACTCTTTGTGACCCCATGGACGGTAACCTGTCAGACTCATGGGATTCTCCAGGTAAGAATACTGGAGTGAGTTGCCATGCCCTCCTTCAGGAAATCTTCCCAACACAGGAATTAAACTTGGGCCTCCTGCACTGCAGGCAGATTCTTTACCATCCGAGGACCAGAGAAGCTCTGTCTATGTAGGTGCCTTGCCGTATTCCTGGGTCCCAAGTGTCTAGACACTGGGCGGTCCTCATTGACATTTCTATTTTTCCCACTGTCTCCCCCAAATTCTATGATTTACCACATTGTGTTTCTATTAATATAACATGAAAAATATTTCCAAACTGTTTGGAAAAATAAATGCATTTCATATAATTAGTGCTTACTCTAAAGCATTTCTTTCTGCCAATATAATTGTTTTCTCTTTTTATCAATATCTGCCAGCAAGAAACCTCAAGCTATTTAGCCAGCAAAGCTGCCAATATTTACAACCTTTTAAGGCAGTAGAGGAATTTGGGTAATTTGTATTTTAGCATTTACTGGTTACTTAATGGGTATTATGCTCAGGATTTTATTTATTTATACTCTACCTTGGTCCAAAAATAATTTGAAGTGTCTTGAATATTGCAGATGATAAATATAGAGTTAGAGCCTGAGTACTGTATAATGAAAGCAAACTTTGACCAAAATTGATTTACCAAATGGGGAAGCATTGAGGGTTTATATAATGTTACGTATGTTTTAAAGTTCTGAGTATTACTGTAAAAAATTAAAAGAAAAATCAATCATTCCTCTTACTTTATACAATTATCAAAGGAAGATAAAACAGAAAGTTAACATACTGTAACACTGTCTAGTTTATACTGAAATGTTAATATAATTTTCGTTCTATTTATGGAAAAATTATTCCTCCACAGGCACAACTAAAGTCATATCACAGAGAGATGTTCTGGGAGAAATATTCATGCATATTTTAAAAATGAAAAACTTCTCAATTATGTACCTTAATCTGATTTTTATTCAATCCTCAATGATTATACATTCACTTGTATTAATAAAAATCTATAATAGAGCCATTATTTTTTTAATGGTGATATAAAAATCGAGGATGATAAAACATTTTGTACTGAAATGTTTATTTCTATCAGATTAAAATTGTTACTCCTATTTATGTATTGTGTATAAAAATTGTATATGATGAAATTTCTAATAGCATTCATGTAAGTTCTTTAAAGCAGCCTTCATTGAAAATAATTATACTAGTGTGGATCATGCTGTATCTTTATAGCAATACAATATTATTTTTAGGTTTGAAATGATTTGTAAATGGCAAAGCAGTTTTTTTCCTCAAGTGACTATTTAAAAAAAAAAATGAAGCAACCATCCCTTTATAATCTACTAGGATGATATAATATTGGCTACCTAGAAAATGGATTTTTTAAGAGACCGCATACAGTGAACCTCTTAAAATAGTGTCGTCCTATGTTTTAGAAATCATTTCCTTTAATTAGAATGGATAGAGATATATAGAGAAGAGGTAAATTCATACAATTTTCTTCTCTCAATGTAATCATGTTTTTGATTGACATATAGCTTTATTCATCAGAATTTTGACCATAATTTTGCTTATCAAAAAAAAAAATACCCAACAAGATTGTTTCTTCGATGGGATTTTGGAAAAGTTAATTACTGAACACAGTGAAGATCTTGTATCTTGTCTGTTTCTCTATTCTTGAAAAATAGGACAAATATAGGTAAGACATGAATTTTGGAAACATATACACACAGTCACATATGAACAAGCTATCTCTTCTCCCATCCCTGGCAATTTTGGTTTCTTTTCAATAGCATGAATGATAAAACTTTTCCCAATGGGGTTCGAATTCTTCATCAATTACTAAATTGATCATAGGACTATTCTACTGCTGCTACTGCAACTGGAGTGTGGCAGAATACAGTTTCAGATGATCAGAGCCATATGAGGACCAGACATGAGGGTGGTAAT